>NW_024344378.1:27719502-27928148 GCF_902729225.1 Pteropus medius | reverse complement strand
AGGAGGAAGTAAGTCTCTTTAAGTGTTGATTGAACTCCATTAGGGCTGCTCCTGATGCTCTTCTCACTTTCATGATTTTATCACATGCTGGTTAACTCTCAAATCTTTATCTCCAAACCTAATCTCTCCTCAAGTTTTACACTCATTTCAAGCTGCCTCCTGGTTATCTACACTTGGATATTTGCAGTCATTTCAAACTTACCACATCCCAAAAAGAACTTATTATAGTGTATTTTCTTCCATTATCTTCCCTTTCTCTTTCTGTATCTTTCAATAATTATGTATTTATTATTCATCTTTATTAAGGTATAAGTCACGAAACTGTAAGATATTCAAAGTGTATAATGTGATGATTCAATCTACATATTCATTGTGAAAGGATTGATTTCCCCCATCAGGTTAATGAATACGTCTATCACCTCACGTATTTACCTTCTTTGGGGAGGGGCATGAGAACATTTAAGTTCTATTTTCTTAGCAATTTTCAATCCAGTGATATCAACTATAGCCAGCATCTTATACATTAGATTCTCAGACTTTGTTTATCTTACAACTTAAGGTTTGTACACTGTTCCCGGGTTCTTCCTATCTCCCTATTTCTCTCCCCCGCCCCCGACAATCACTCTTTTATTCTTTCTAGGAGTTCAATTTTTTTTTTTTTTTTAGGCTCCACATATATGTGACGCCATGCAGTACTTGGTATTTGTCTTCTCTTTGAGAACTACTTACTGATGCTGACTCTGTGCCACTCCCGGTGCTGGTGCTGGTGAGACAGGATACACAAAACTGGACATGGTTCTCCCCACACTATGTTTTCAATCTAGAGGGGCAGACTAACCAAGCAAGCTCACAAATCATTGTGTATTTCAACCTGCGATGATGAAGAGGTGGACACAGGGTGTTATTTGAGAGTAAAGAGGGGAACTTCATGTCTAATTAGGTAGAATATTACCCACCTGGTCACTTAGATTAGAAAAATGGACATCACCTTTTCTTTCCCTCTCTTACCATTGAAGGGGGCCACAGTTTTGCCAACTTGAAGCTGCCTTTTTGGGATATTGATTTTAAGTTGTTTATTAAGAAATAAGACACAGAAAGAAACTGTTAACTCTCTCCCTTCCTGCCTAAGAGATTCAGATGAAAAGGCCTACTTCAGGAAGAAAATCTTAGGATGTTCATCTTAGCCTAATTTGAATTAAGTATGATAAATTAGAGGGTGTCAGGCTGGGGCCTGTTAGCTAGATGCTCACTGTGTCCCATTGTTTCTGTGTGGCCTAGCAAGAATTTGCCCATCAGGCGTGTTCCCCTCTTCTTCAACTACCTGTAAATCACCCATTCTCACTTCTGAAATCCAGCACCCCATTCCTACCACTCTTTTCTCTTTTGTCCAAAATGTCATATATACCCAAAGTTGTCTCACTACCTTTGGAATTCTCATACTTATGTGAATTCCCCATGCACATGTATTAAAATTTGATTTTCTTCTGTTAATCTGTCTCTGTTAATTTGATTAGGCCATCTAGAAGAACTTAGAGGGTGGGAGGAAAAGTGTTAATTGTTTTTGCCCCCACACCATTTATATACAACCAACCAGTGTGTCTTGCCTATTTGACCTGCTAAATATTTCTCAAGCCCATCTCCTCTTTCTCTTTCTCAGCACCCTAGTTAAGGCGGCCTCCATCTTCTATAAGGACCACGTGTTACTCTCTGATAGGATTTTCACACTTTCTCCCTTGCCATTCATTCCCCCCTGGACCCCTCTAGATAGCTTTATCCAAAACCTGTATCTGACCATGTTACTTTCCTGCCTAAGGCTTTTCTAGTGGTTTTCCATTTTATGTGGTAAAGTTAGCTCAGATTTTTAATCTCACCGTTTTTTCCCCTTGAAATTCGCCCTTGAGCAACATTGAACTGTTCACAGTTCCTGAGCATACTATGGCATTTCATGCCTCTGAGTCTTTGATCACACTGTCCTGCCTCTGTGGTTCCACCTCACCATCTCATCTTTGTCTAACTTCCGGTTTGCTTCTGTCCCACATGACCCTCCTGTTTTCTTAGTTATTTATGCTTATTTATCCTCGTTATAGCACTCAGCTTACTACATTACATCTGTATATTTCACATTTCTTCCCTTTTGAGAACGTGGGCATGTCAGTAAGGAGACGTACTTTACTCATCTCTATGTCCAGCGGCATGCTTGGAAAATGCAATTTGTAATGGAGCTCATTATGAAATGAAACCAGAAGTAAGAGATATTAGTTTACCTGGAAGAAATGTAATTCGATGCCTAAGACAAGGAAGCAATTAATGATTAATGGTTTCATTGTCCAGTTGGCCCCAAAAGTCAATAGCAATCTATGTTACAACTTCCTTACATAGACATATATCCTTCTCCATCCCAAATGGGCACATCCACTTGATCCACTAAATTGTGAACATGGGCAAGACATTAACTTTGAGGTAACATCTACCAATCAAGCTTTCCATTTTCAATAGGAAAGCCCCGTTTTAGCCCAATGAGTGGTCAGGATCGTTGTGGTAATAGCTGCTTGACCCTAACTCCATCCATAACAGCACACTGAAGAGTATGGTTTATGGGCTGAGTTTTTATCATTCAGATTGGGAATTAAAGAATAGTTTCTTGAAAGTGAGAAGAAGCAGTATGTACCACCGCAAAATATGCCTTTTGGAATACTGATAATTTTGAGTTAGTTATTTTTAAAAAACAAAAGTCCCCAAAAGAACATTTGATTTTCCCCCTAACCTTCTCTTTAGCTCAAGACAGCATATAAGCTTTAACTGCCCAGTCTATCCTGGGGTCTCATAGTTTTATGAACCCCTGTGTGTGTATATATGTAATAAATTTAGTCATTTTTCTCCTGTTAATCTGTCTCATGTTAACTTGATTATTAGTCCAGCCAGAAGAGCTTAGAAAGGTAGATAGACAATTTATTTTTCCTCCCCCACAATAGCAATACACTGAAAACCTAGGTGCTGCAGCTACTTCTAAGGTGGCGCACTTATGGACCCTGGTGTTTGGACAGAGGGGACAAGTGTGGCTGTATTTGAGACATTCTTGTACTAATTTTTTTGTTGTTTATCTGATATTTAAATTTAATGGGCAACTCTACATGGAAGTGGCTTGAAAAATATATTCTCCAAATGAGGGGCTGATTGACATGAGGACAATAACCAGATACTTAGAGCTCCCCCTGGAGCTCTATGTATTATGCCTCAACTTTTTGAGGAAGAGGAATATGAAACATCTGAAGTGGAAATGGGGACTTTTTCCATATTCTCTTGTGGCTGGAAGAGAATGAGCTCCATGGAGGGAACGTTAGTGAAGTTAGTGAAGTTTCAGAGTTGGTGGGCAAAAGTTCTACCTTTTTATGGAAAAGCCAGAGAAAGCTTTTCTGGCATTTTGTGGGGATGCATAGATTAATTCCTGACTAAACTATAGGGTCTTGTGAACAATATATGGTTTGTGAACTGTAGGTCAACCAACCAACTGCTCCATACATCAATCATCTAGATAGAAACACCATTTTTTGTTCGTTTTTTTTTTTTTTTAAGCCTTATAAAAGCAGGGGCATAATGGGTGGGATGCTCTAAGTGAATAACCTCAGTTATAGAGAAACCATTTTAAAACCCTCTGGAAACATCCAGCAGTGGAAACATCTGGAGGAGCAGCTGGGATGGCTAGGAGGAGACTGGCATTGGGCAAGAAGAAGATCATCCTATGAGAATGGCAGTGTGGAGTCCCTGCCAGAGTCAGGAAACATCAGGGGGCAAAATGGACCAATTCTTGGGAGACAAAGTTGAGAGAGTTCCTGTGTGCTCTCCAGCTGTCCTAAGAATCCAGCTGCAGCTCAGAGGAAATGAGAGATCCTGGGAGCTTCCACTGCTGAAATCAGGGTTTTAAGAAGCTTTTTTTTTTTTTTCATGTTAATTGAACTGAGAATAGGAAGGCAGCAGGCACCTTGTGGGGAGAAACAGAGCATGCCAGGTGAAGGAGGAGCTTTGACCAGACTGAGCAGTTCAGTTCTGCTGGTCGAAGCTCTGCTCCATACCTTTTAGCTGTGTAACCTGAATCATGCTACCTAAATTCTCTGTGACTTGAGTTCCTCATTTGTCAAAGGGACTTGTAAATATCTTCTTCCTAGGACTAATTTGAGGATGAAGAGAGATAGGGCTTTAAAAATAGCTATGGCAGGTCCTGATACATAGATGGTTCCCGGCGAATGAATATTGACTAATTTCTTCCTGGAAGAGAAAGTAACACTTTTCCTCTAGGTGATCCAGCAAGCCTAGGGGCCCAGGGACTGGACTCAATTGGAAAAAAAGGGATTGCACACATAATTCTCTAATTCTTGCTTTAACGCAGTTTGCAAAGAATAAAGCAGTTCTCTGCAGGAGGCTTATATTTTGCATCCACTACAACTCTTCAAGCCACAAGACTGAAGACATATTACTCTTAATTATCTGGAGCCAGAGAGAGACAACACTTATAAACACGGACGCTGGTTTATCAATTCTTCTCCCCCTCTAAACGGCGCGAGGGTCATGTAATACTTGGCATTTCTAAGTCTCTATAGGTAGGCGCCAGTTAAAATAGATAAGAGAGTTTAAAATTCTAGTTAATGACCTTGTTCTTCTTCCTGTTTCTGTGGATCTAGGTGGAAATTTGATGGATGAACACAAAGAAGGCTTAGAAATGGTTAGACTAAAGAAACCAGCCCTATTAAGAATCATTAACTCATTTTTTGGGCCCTGACCTGCCGTTCTAAGACTTCTAATGTACAGCTATTGATTGAAAGCCATGCTTCTTGCTCTTATGACCCACTAACTAACTCTTCCTGGTATACCTGGACTTTTCCTGGATATAGCAATAAAAGTCCAAGTTCCTGTAAACCTCTGTCCTAGACCAACTTAGTCCTAGACCAGTTAGTTACCCTACTGGAATAGATTTAGACAAATCATTGAGAGACAGCCTCAATGAACTCTGGAACTATAGGCTGGGGTCAGGGTCAGGGAAGTCCAGGTAGGGAATTGGTTCTCAGAGTCACAAAGTATAAGTTTTCAATTATTGGGGAAACCTAGAATTTGGAGAGGTCACAGGGGTCATTTTAGATAACCAATAAGCAAACTAATCAAACGCTACAAAAACACAAGAACAAAGAAAATTCACTCCTCACTCTAAATTGAAACGTGGGCTAGCCTCTGACAAAGTCCTCTTTCGGAGCTAAGGGAAGAGGAAATAAATTAGCTTTCTAGGGATCTGGTCTGTAGAGTGAGACTATCAAAATCACATGGAATACTTATTAAACAGTTTTCTGGACCACAGCACAAATTTACCAAACATAATTATTATGGTTAAGAACTGGGAATCTGTCCTTTTAATAAGCACTTTGGGGGATGCTAAATGTGAAGTGAAGTTGTGACAATTTGCTCTAGGGTAAGTGATGTTCAAATGTATTTGACCACTCACCCACAGCAGTGAAAAAAATTTAAATATATATCTTCAACATATATATGCATTTATTTATAAACTTCTCTCTCTATCATTCCTAGTCATTCTTTAAGTTTTGCATCCTGAGAAATGGTTAAGTAGGCTTGGCTTATGTTCCTAGTGTATCTTGGGTTTTTCTCTTCAGAACACACTCTAGTCCACTAGACTGGAACTTCATGAGGATAAAGGACTTGGTCTATTTCATTCACCTTTATATTTGCAGTAGCACAGTGCTTGGCCCATAGTAGGTGTTCAATAAATATTGGTTTGAGTTGAATTTGGGACAACCCTTTAAAAGAGACAGAGAGCTTGTCCGTGGAAAAATGCTGCTTAATGTTAACATTGTATGTCCAAACTGCTTCATGTTTCTATGGAAACATAACCAGTAGTTCATGTAGGCACCTCTACCTGTCAATGCCAGGTACCTAAAGAGAGTTTAAAATCCCATTTCTTGGTCTCCAGCTGGTTTTGTTCTGCAGCAGCAGAACTCCTGCTGCAGGAGAAAGGACCCTCCACTGACAGAGCAGCAGGAGACATCAGTAAGAGGCTTTCGATCCAGACAAGTAAAGAGGAAGGGTGTGGAACAGCTTCATTCTTCAAATAATACCTCCCCTCAGGTGGCATGACTCAGGGGGAAGCCTCACTGGACTGGGAGGCAAGAGAACAAATCCGCTTCACTCTCTCTGGGGGCCTTACTGTTGAATTCCAGTGATTGCTAACGTCAATTATGCCATCACTACTTAATAGCACCTCTGAAAAATAGGGATTTGGAAAAAACCTCCTCAGTTGCTTTATCTACTATTGATGGAAAAGATCAACACCATAATGAAGATTGAAAGACAAGGAGTGCTTTCATGGTTATATAAATGCTTCCAGGAATGGGAGATAGATGCTGTACACTTTTCAGATAAACTGTAAAATTGTGGGATATTGTAGCTGGAGAGATCTTCAAGCGTCTGACCCTCAATCTGCATCTTCACTGAGGTAAGTGTTTTGTGAAATACACCATTAGTTATTTGGGGCAAATGTAAGTAGTCCTGAATGATTAGGAGCTGCTAAGGGTTATATATTCCTGCTCACAACTTTCTACTAATTATGATAGAAGCAAGATTCATACCGAATCCTGCCACACATGCTCCCATTTAGTAGCAAGCAGGCCCCCAAACTACCAGGCCTGATTTCTGAGGTTTTCCAACCATTGTTAAAGGAAAAAACTATTCATGGCACTTGTTAAAACTGTAAGGCAGGCTTTATTAAGGACTATTGAGGTAGGCGTAGGAACTAGTACAATGTTTTTTTGTTTTTTTTTTTTAATTTCAAGTATACAGTACATTGGTTAAACATTTATCTAGTTTATAAAATGATCTCCCCAATTGTTCCTTCTCCCCTCTGGTTTTCCACCTAGCCAATATATTAATCTAACTGGATTCCCTATGCAGTGCTCCCCATCCCCATGACCATCTATTAACTACTAATTTGTTCTTCTTTAACACTTCACCCCATTCTCCCAGTTCTCCTCTGTGCATCACCAAATTGTCCTCTATATTAGTAAGTCTGGTTTTGATTAGTTTGTTCTTTTTGTCCCTTAGATTCCGCATGTAAGTAAAGTCGTATGGTATTTATCTTTCTCTGCCTGACTTTTTTCACTCAGCGTAATAACCTCTAGGTCCATCCATGTCCTTGCAAATGGTAGGATTTCATGTTTTCTAAAGGCTGAGTAATACTCTATCATGCATATGAACCATAACTTCTTTATCCAATTGTCTATTGATGGGCATTTAGGTTGCTTCCATATCTTGGCTATTGTAAATTGTGCTGCCATGAATATTGGGGTGCATAGATTCTTACGAATTTTTGTTTTGGTTTTCTTTGGATAAATACCCAGAAGTACAATTGCTGGGTCAAAAGGTATATCTATTTTTAATTTTTTGAGAAACCTCCAGATTGTTTTCCATAGTGGCTACCAATTTGCAATCTTGCTAACAGTGTATGAGGGTTCCCTTTTCTCTGCATCCTTGCCAACATTTATTGCTTTTTTGATTTATTGATCATAACTATTCTGACAAGTGTCAAGTGACATCTCATTATAGTTTTAATTTGCATTTCTCTGATAATTAGCGACTTTGAGCATCTTTTCATATGTCTGTAGCAATCTCTATTTCCTCTTTGGAGAAGTATCTGTTCAGGTTGTCTGCCCATTTTTTAATTGTATTGTTTGTTTTTTTGTTGTTGAGTTGTATAAGTTCTTTATATATTTTGGATATTAACCTCTTATCAGATGTATCATTAGTGAATATCTTCTTCCAAACAGTTAGTTGCTTTTTGTTTTGTGGATGGTTTCTTTTGCTGTACAAAAACTTTTTAGTTTGACACAGTCCCATTTATTTGTTTTTTCTTTTGTTTCCCTTGCCCGGGGAGATATATTTGAAAAGAAATTACTGTTAGCAATATCAGAGAGTTTATTGCCTATGTTTTTTCCTAGAATTTTTTGGTTTCGGGTCTTACATTTACGTCTTTAATCCATTTTGAGTCTATTCTTGTATATGGTGTAAGAAGGTGGTCCAATTTCTTTTCTTTGCATGTATCTGCCCCATTTTCTCAACACCATTTATTGAAGAGACTGTCTTTATATCATTGTATATTCTTACTTCCTTTGTCATATATTAAGTGAGCACATATGCGTGGATTTATTTCTGGGCTCTCTATTTTGTTCCATTGATCAGCATATCTGTTTTCATACTAGTGCCATGCTGTTCTGATTACTGTAGCCTTGTAGAATAGTTTGATATCCGGTAGTGTGATACCTTCACCTTTGTTCTTCTTTCTCAAGATTGCCATGGCTATTTGGGGATTTTTACCGTTCCAAATAAATTTTAGGATTATTTGTTCTAGCTCTCTGAAAAATGCCATTAGTATTTTGATAGGAGTTGCATTGAATCTATAGATTGCTTTGGGTAGTATGGCCATTTTAATGATGTTAATTCTTCCTACCCATGAGCACAGTATATGCTTCCATTTATTTGTATCTTCTTCAATTTCTTTTTTCAATGACATAATTTTCTGAGAACAGGTCTTTTACCTCCTTGGTTAATTCGATTTCCAGATATTTTATTGTTTTCAATGCAATTGTAAATGAGATTGTTTTCTTAATTTCTCTTTCTGAAAGTTTATCATTGGTGTATAAAAATGCCACTGACTTATGAATATTTATTTTGTAACCTGCTACTTTACTGAATTCATTGATTAGTTCTAACAGGTTTTTGGTGGAATCTTTAGGGTTCTCTCCATATAATATCATGTTATCGGCAAATAATGAGTTTTACTTCTTCCTTTCCAATTTGGGTAACTTTTATTTCTCTTTCTTGTCTTATTGCTGTGGCTAAGACTTCCGTACAATGTTGAAGAGGAGTGGTGAAAGTGGGTATCCTTGTCTTTTCTTGATCTTAAGGAAAACATTTTTAGCTTTTTCCCATTAAATATGATGTTAGCTGTGGTCTACTTTATGGTCTATGTTATGTTGAGGTATGTTCCCTATATTCCCACTTTCTGAGAATTTTTATCATAAGTGGATGCTGGATTTTGTTGAACGCTTTTTCTGCATCTATTGATGATTGTATGGTTTTTATCTTTTGATTTGTTAATGTGGTGTATCACATTAATTGATTTGTGGATATTGTAGCAAGCTTGCATCCCAGGAATAAATCCAACTTGATCATGGTGTATGATATTTTTAATGTATTGCTGAATTTGGCTTGCTAATATTTTGTTGAGGATTTTTACAACAATGTTCATAAGAGATATCGGCCTATAGTTTTCTTTTTTTGTAATGTCTTTGTCTGGGTTTGGAATCAAGGTAATGGTGATCTCATAAAAGGAGTTAGGGAGACTTCCCTCTTCTTGAATTTTTTGGAATAGTTTGAGAAGAATAGGTGTTAATTCTTTGAATGTTTGGTAAAATTTGCCTATGAAGCCATGGTCCAAGACTTTTGTTTTTTGGGAAGTTTTTGATTACTGATTCTATTTCATTGGTCGTAATCGGTCAGTTCAGATTTTCTGTTTCTTCTTGACTCAGTCTTGGGAGATTGTGTGTTTCTATGAATGTGTTCATTTTTATCAGATTGTCCAATTTGTTAGCGTATAATTGCTTGTAGTGTTTTCTTATGATCCTTTGTATCCATAGTTATTTCTCCTCTTTCATTTCTGATTTTATTGATTTGAGTCCTCTCTCCTTTTTCCTTGATGAGTCTGGTTAAGAGTCTGTCAATTTTGTTTATCCTTTCAAAGAACAAGCTCTTGCTTTCATTAATCTTTTGTATTGTTTTTCTAGATTTTATTTTATTTATTTCTGCTCTGATCTTTATTATTTCCTTCCTTCTATCCACTTTGAGCCTTGTTTGCTTTTCTTTTTCTAGTTCTTTTAAGTGTAAGGTTAGATTGTTTATTTGAGCTTTTTCTTGTTTCTTGAGGTAGGCCTATATTACTATGAATTACCCTCTTAGGACCGCTTTCTCTGTGCCCCATAGATTTTGAGCTATTGTGTTTTCATTTTCATTTGTCTCAAGATATCTTTTGATTTCTTCCTCGATCTCATTGATAACCCATTCTTTTTTTAGTAACATGTTATTTTGCCTACATTTGTTTGTGTATTTTCCAGTTTTTTCCGTATAGTTGATTTCTAGTTTCATACCATTGTGATCGGAGAAGACAGTTGATATAATTTCAGTCTTCTTGTTTTGCATCCTAACATGTGTTCTATCCTGGAAAATGTTCCATGTGCACTTGAGAAGAATGTATATTTTGCTGCTTTGGGGTAAAATACCCTGAAAATATCTATTAAATCCATCTGGTCTAGTGTGTCTTTTAGGCCCATGGTTTCCTTGTTGATTCTTTGTCTGGAAGATCTGCCCATTGGTATCCTTCCTACTATGAGTGTATTACAGTTGATCTCTCCTTTTATGTCAGTCAATAAATGCTTTATGTATGTAGGTGCTCCTATGTTGGGTGTATATATGTTTACTAGGGTTATATCCTCTTGATTTATTGATCTCTTTATCATTATGTAATGCCCTTTTTTGTCTCTTATTATAGCCTTTGTTTTAAAGTCTATTTTTTCTGATTTAAATATCACTACACCAGTTTTTTTTTTCCATTTACTTTTGTGTGAAATATCTTTTTTTTATCCCTTAACTTTCAGTCTGTGAGTATCATTTGATCTGAAGTGGGTCTCTTGTAGACAACATATGCATGGGTCCCGTTTTCTTATCCATTCAGTTACTCTATGTCTTTTGATTGGAGTATTTAATCCATTTATATTTAAAGTGATTACTGATAGGTACATAGTTACTGCAATTTTATTATTTGCATTTGTTTTTTCTAGTTTCTTTTTTATCCCTTCTCTTTTTACAGAAGTCTCTTTAACATTTCTTGTAATATTGGCTTGTTGGTGATGAATTCCTTAAGCTTTTTCCTGTTTGGGAAGTTTTTTATCTCATCTTTCGTTTTAATCGAACGCCTTGCTGAGTTGAGCATTCGTGGTTGTAGATTCTCGTTTTTCATAACTTTGAATATTTCTTGTCACTCTCTTCTGGGCTGTAAAGTTTCCATTGAAAAATTAGCAGACATTCTTATGGGGGTCCCCTTGTAAGTAACCAGCTTCCTTTCTCTTGCTGCTTTTAAGATTCTCTCTTTATCTTTGACCTTTGGCATTTTAATTATTATGTATCTCGATGTGGGTCTGTTTGAATTCCTCTTGTTTGGGACCTGTCGTGCTTCCTGAATTTGTATATCTAACTCCTTTGCCAGGTTAGGGAAGTTTTCTGTCATTATTTCTTCAAATAGAGTCTCAGTCCCTCGCTTTCTCTTCTCCTTCAGGTACTTTTATGATCCGGATATTGTTATGCTTCATGTTGTCCCAGAGATCTCTTAAACTATCCTCATTTTTTAAATTCTTTTTTCTTTTTGTTGTTCTGATTGGGTGTATTCTGCTACCTTGTCTCCCAGTTCGCTGATTTAATCTTCTGCTTCGTCCAATCTACTGTTGAATCCTTCTAGTGTATTCTTCATTTCTGTCTGGTTCTTTTTTATGGTTTCTATGTCTTTTTTTATGCTTACTATCTCTCTGTTGAGGTTTTCATTGTGCTCATCCATTCTCCCCCTAAGTTCACTGAGCATCCTTATAACCATTATTTTGAACTCTGTCTCTAATAGGTTGCTTGCTTCCATTTCATTTAGCTTGTTTTCTGGAATTTTCTCCTATTGTTTCATTTGTGGCATGTTTGTTTTCTCATTTTATTAGCCTCTCTGTGTTTGTTTCTATGTGTCAGGAATATTTGTTTCATCTCTCAGCATTGGCCAGATGTCCTAATGTAGAAGGTGTCCTGTGTGCCCCTGTGGCGCACTCTCCCTGATCCCCTGTGCCGGGGGCTCTGGACGTAATCACTGTGTGATCTTCTGTTGTCGCCAAGCCCTTATTGTTGTTAGTACATCAGTGGATGGGATTAAGGCTCATACTGACTAACTGTGGGAATTGGCTGCACCCACAAGGTAAGAGTTGCTGTGTCAGGGCTGATCCCATTGAGCGGGATTTGCCCTAGCAGGCTTGTGTACTGTTGCAACCACTCTTTGTGTGTACCACTAATGGGACTAGTCAGGAGTTGCTCTGTTGTTGGTTTTGTGGCCCCGTGGGAGGGGATCCCCAGTAGGCCAAGATCAGCCACTGCATTTGATTGCACAGGGCCACCTGTGGGAACTAGAAAGTGATCTGTAGATGTTTGTTGCCTATTCTGGATCTATGGGTAAGTGGAAGAGACAATACTGTAGGCAGTGGTCCAGTTATCCCTGGTCCTTGATCTAGGGCAGTTTAACAGAGGGACCAGTGCTCCTCCAGGTCTGACACTGCCTGTCAGTTGCCTGTAAATCTCTTAAACTGGAGAAGCCTCTGTGTGATATGCGTGTTGGGTGGTGCAGGGACCCTGGGAGTCTCCTGGGTCTATTGAGTAAATTTCTCCCAGCCACTGCAGTGTCAGTTTACATGCTAATGCTTTCTCTGTGGCTCCTGTACAAGTTTCTAATCGTAGCAAGGTCAGCTGCTGCCCAGCTTAGGCCTGAATGCTCCAACCCAGGGCAGGAGCAGCTGCCTATCAATGAGACACTTTGTGTATTGGATGGGGTAGGATCTCAGGGAATCAAGGGCTGTCAGGCCAATAGCCTCAGTTTTCTGCAGTTTCTGTGTCTGCACGTTCCCGCAGTAGTCACAGATCACAGGGAGACAAGCTGCTGTCTGGAACAGTCCCGCAGACCCTTGCGATCCCCTCAAGTGATATTGCAGCTTGTTTAGGCAGCACTGGTCTGCCCACAACTGTTTTCCCCAAAATGCACTCCCTTCGCTAGGCAAAGTCTGTTGCCTGCGCAGACTGCGCAATCTCAGAGACAAGCAGGGTAGGTGAGGCTGTCTGTGAATGGGTGGGCTGCAGGTACTTTGTGGCTTGGGTGAAGCAGGGTCTCAGGAAGACAATGGCCATCAGGCCAATACAGCCTCAGTTTTGCTGCAACTTCTGTGCCTGGGCGATCCTGCTATAATCACAGATCACAATGAGACCAGTTGCCATCTGGGGCAGTCCCACAGACCCTTGCATTCCCTGGACGCAATATTTTAACTCCTGCAGGCAGCAGAGGTCCGCCTGCAATTGATTTCTGAGCAATGCCTGCCCTATGCTAGCCAAAGTTTTTTGTCTGTGGGTTGGGAGATGGGGGTGGGGGTCGGGGCAGGGCAGTGGCAGATCACTCACTGTCAATGGCCGCCTTGGGGCAATTTGTGGGTAGGGTGGGGCAGGGTCTCAGGGAGACAATGGTAGTCAGATCAATGCAGGCTCATCTTGCTGCAACTTCAGTAAGGGTTCGAGCATTCCTGCAGAAGCCCCAGATCACAGCAAGACCAGCTGCTGTCTGGGACTAGCCCACAGATTCCTGAGATCCACCCAAGTTGAGTTGGCAGCAGTGATCTGCCTGAAACTATCTCGGAAATGCGAAATGCGCGCGCACAGCGCTGACCACCAGCTGTGAATGTTTGGCCCTAAATCTGTGCAGGGGTTGGCCGTCATCCAGCAACAAAAGCCCTGAGCAATTTGCACGTTGGGTGGAGCAGGCTGATCCCCTCTGGCCAGGGCTTCCTAATGGCCCAGTGGGAAGAGTCTGCACAGGCGAGCTGGTGAGATTTGTAGATTGCCCGGTAGTAGGGCTGGACTAAGGCACAACGGTGGCTTCCCTTCCAGCCCGCGTTCTGGCGCCAGGTAATGCAGACTTTTTCAGTATGAATCCTGCAGGAGCCTCTTACCCACTGCTGGTGTCCCAAGTGAGTGTCCACAGGCCAGAAATTCTGTGCGCGGATCCTTCAAAGGGACGTCTAGAGTTTTAGTTTCCTCTGTCTCATCCAGACAGCTGGAATCCCCTCCAGTTTTTACAGAGTTATTGGAATCTCCTCTTCCCTGGGCCGGGACTCTGGATGGGGAGCCTCCAAATGAGGCCTGGATCTCCCTCTCCTTCAGGAGACCCTCTGCAACCTCGCTCCCCCTCCACCACCCACGGGTGTGGGTCCAGCCCGCTTTGCAACTTTGCTTCTCCTACCGACTTCGATGTGGCTCCTTCTTTATATTAACAGATGTATGTGTTACAATCAGCTGGACTTCAGGTGATTCTTCATGTCGATTATTTTATAATTTGGTTGTGATTTCAGTGTGGACCTGGGAGAAGGTGAACCCTGCTTTCACCGAGTCTGCCTTCTTCCCTAGCCTCTCCAATGGGGTTTTGATGCAGGGGAGAGAGATTGGGCTCAACTCCCAATGCAAGGAAAAATAGGAATTTATAGCCAAGAAACTGTGTGTGTGTGTGTGTGTGTGTGTGTGTGTGTGTGTGTGTGTGTGTGTGTGTGTGTGTGTCAGAGGGGGTTCGTTGGTGGATGGAAAATTATTAAGAGGAAATGTAAAGAATAAGGGAGGGATTCTGGCTAAATGGACCTAATGGGATTCTTGCTGAAGGCAGGTTAGGGTGATCAGACATCACCTGGGGGATGGTGGAGGATGAAGAACCTGATTAGATAGTGGAGGATGGGGGATTTTGGCTAAATTGACTTAGCAGTATTGTTGCTAAAATTGGGCTCTTAAGGATGTGCCCACAGATGGAGCCCAATTAAAAAAGAGCTCAGACAAATCTGATTAGAGTTTGGTCAAAGGGAGAATCTTTATCATGAGAGGAAAACATGGCAATATTCTGGAAGACAGATTCAGCTAAATTTATAGTTGGATGCCAACAGCAAGTTTCCCCTTGAATCAGTAGCCATACTGGAATCAAGCCTGGGGTACATTTCAAAGGACAGAGACTATTATACTTCACAGACGTGTTTACCCTACTTGCATAAGAACAAGAAGAGCCTTTATAATACTTTTAGACAAGCCACACATCTTGAAGAGCATTCATGCTAGTGAAAAAACATAGCTAATTATCACTGCCTGGAGTTGATAAAGATACCTGAGATCTCTGAGAGGGGGCTTTCTGTTACGGTCTTTTCAGACACTAGCTACCAGCTGTGAAGTGGTATTCCCCTTAGGACAATGGGTCACTCTAGGTGTGTAAATTGGACAGCAGGCACTCAATGCCAAGTATGTAATGTAAATTACAGTCTCATAGGATAGTAGTACTCAAGATAAATAATAAAATCTATAACTATAACCTGAATGAAACAAAGTATTCATGTGCTTTTTATGTAGAGCGCAGGTTGTATTTAAGGATGATTTTAAGAAAATTCATATCAATAACAAAATAGTTTAAAAAAATTAGTCTAATGAGGTGGCAAAGAACATTCTTAATGTACATTATAGCAAAACTTAAAATATTCTAATTATTACTCCTCTTGAAATATTCCTCATGGCCAGAAGTTGCTCCCAGAAGCTCTCCTTTTCTCTCAACTTCCAATTTTAAATAATATTCTAAACCTAGATCTCTCTCTCTCTCTTTCTCTCATAATTATTTTTAACATTTCTAGTGGAAATCTAGGCTTTCCTGCTGACTTTTCACCATTCTTGCCGTCTGTGTAATAAAGCACAGGAGTGAGAGGTGGGTGAGGAGTTAGAGAAGAATGCAGGAACAATTTCAGAATTTTTGGAGGAGGGAAAAGAGAGTATAACTATTCACCACACCTTTATGTAACTTATGCAAACCGCAGGTTCATGGATGAGTGTTATATCCCTGGCAATGGATTATTCATTTCAGATCTCTTATTTCTCTTAAGCACTCTCTTCCCGTTACTATACGTAATACTACTACAATTAAAAATATTTTCATATTTCAGATTTACTGTAGTGACAACATATAAGCCAATGAAATTATTACAAATTTCAACCACTAATGGAATTACTATTTTCTTGTGCTTGGAAAGATAGCAATAAAATTTATTCTCAATTCTACCACTGCGATGTTTAAAAACAGAGAAAATAATAAATACAGCAACAGGGGTCCTGTAACTATATAAATAGCCTTCTCAGAGTAGTTGGCTTTGGTCCCTCTCACAGTGGGAGTCAGGTTATTTGACCTGGTAATTAGTAGGACATAAATAACAAAAAAAGAAGAATCCCTGGTCTCATTCTATTTCTTCCCTGCTCTGATAAAGAAAAGACTATTCAGAGAAGGGCAAAGATTTTCCTAAGATTAAAGCAGCCAGTTGGTGGCAGAATCATATCCAGAACCTGTGCTCTTTCCTCTTTTATGCTGTCTTTATTCCAGATTTTGGCTGGCAGAACATGGTTTGTTTTGACGAGGACATAAGAACATAGAAATAGAAATTCATTTCTACACACACACACAGAATTGAGCTTTGGGTAACTGGAAAATTTTGGATGAAAAGAAACAAAGGAAGAGTGTGGTATAATATAATTTGGCATCTGTTTTCTGGTTTGCTCATAAAAAAGGAACTCAAATGCATCACCTAGGTTGTTGCTGTTAGTTAAGTTGCAAAGTAGCAGCTGGGAATTTGCTATGATTGAGACTTCCCTTGGCTTGCTAAGAACTGGCTGGCCATGCCCAGCGCCTCCAGCAGAGGACGTCTATTTAAAATAGAAGGGGTTGTCATAGAAAAATTGCATGGGCGGAGTTAAACAGCCAAGGAAGACTTTATTCAAGACCATTGCAGTAGGGATCCAGACTACTGCAGTACTGGAGAGGGTGAACGCACCTCTACTGAAACAAAAAGTAGGAGAACTTTCAACGTTGAGGTGAGCTGGTGGAAAAGTCCTGGAGCTCCTTGGTCAATGTGATTAGGCCATTTGCATTTGCTAACTGGTGCTTATTGAAGTATGGCTCCTACCCTCCCACAGAGCCTGAGAGACAGGGCCCTGTGTTTCTTGATAATTACACTTCAAAGGGCTGGCTCCCAGCTCCCAGCTCCCAGAGAAAGATTCCTAGCTTGTAGAAGATGTACATCTCAGAGCAGAGAAAGAATCTACAATTGCAAATTTTCTCAGACATTACTCTGAGACAAAGGAAGTTGGTCAGGGGCCTATAGTCAGAAAGCAATGAGTCCAAAAGTTAGTCAAGCCGAGGGTCAGGCGAAGGCCCTCTTTGCCATGCAAGGCTTTAGGCATGGATGCAGGTAGATGAAGGTGTGTCAATTGAGATAAGCTGAGTTATACTAGGAAGAGTCCCAGTTCAAAATTTTCTCACCACAGGCAAGCCAGTAATACCTGAAATCCCACTGAGAGCGATTCATTCTTCCGGTGTAGCTTTACTATTCCGGCTCAGTCCACTTTTAAATGAAGCACTGAATGGACCTAAAGAAAGGTGGAGAAAGAGCCCCATACGAGTGGCCACCTCAGGGGACTTAGAAGGGGAAACGTTTGAAGGGGTAAGGGCAGATGGTTTTTAAACATTTTTGAAGTATGATCCTCTGAAAATTTACCTTTGACTTAGAGGAATTTAGAACATTTGATTTTTGCAGACCTCCATGCACATCCTGTGTACCTTTTCCTGTTCCTAGATGTAATGCCCTTCTATTTGCCTTTATACCCACATGTCTTTGCATGATTCTCAGCACCTGGCAGTGCAGAGTCAGTGGCTGCTCCAAAGCTATTCTGAAGTTTCCTGGGTCTATTGTTAAGGAGTTTCAGGCATCTGGGCCACATTACTTGTTAGATCAAAGGAACCTGTGGCTTGGTTTTTCTGAGACTTGGTGGCTGTGAGTGAACCTCTGCAGGGCAGCTGCACTCCTCACCCCAGGGGCCATTCCTTGTATTGTGTTTAAGGTGACGCTGTGCACTTAGAGTACAATGTGAATGGTGCCTCCTGGAGTTGTTCAAGGTGAAGGTTGCAGCCCTTTATTTCTCTCCTTTCAAAGGCTGCTTCAACTTCCCCTTCCTCTTTGGCCAGTGGGTGTGCTTCCTGTATAGTCAAGAGTTTGTGAAAGGCAGGCCTGTGCTGTCCTGGCTTCTTGATTTCTGAGGTGGGTGGCCTTTTCTGAATCACAGGTGACTGTCAAAAGCTGCTCTAGAGGCTAGACTGGGCTAGATTCAACAGGACACCCTCTGTTCAAGAAATCTTTTTCTAGAGCATCTTTTTTTCCTCCATCTGGCAAACTCTTACTTATCCATTATGACCCAGCTCGGATGTTACTTCCTCTTTGAAATTTTTGCCACTTCCCCAGACAGGCTTAGAAAATTAGTAGGTTTGGTCCCCTTCCTCTGGGCCTCCTTAGTGCACTGTTTATCCTCTATAACAGGAAGGATCACATTTATTGAACATATCCTCTGTGTCAGGCACCTTCCTGGGTGATTTAAATGCGTAATCTCATTTAATCATCTCTAGAAAGCTCTGAGGTGATGTTATTTCTTAAGTGTGGAGACAGCTTCAGGAAGATCACTTTGCCTGAGGTCACCCAGCCAGCAAGAAATGGAACTAGGGTTAAAATGCTAGGTTAATCTGGCTAATCTCCAGATGACATGGATGTGCTTTTTCTACTGTGCTTCAGAGATCCACTCCTGTATTACTCTGCACTGTAACTGAGTATCTGCAGTCAACACAAGACCAGATCTCTGAAGTTAGAAGACCATGTCCTATTACCCTTGAATCTTTGAATCGTAGCATGCTGCCTGACCCACAAGGAAGACACTCAATAAATGCCCAAGTCTTCACTAATTAGTAATTCAGTCACATTAACCAACAAATACCCAGGAGAAGAATGGAGTCTCAGAGGGCCTGTTAGTCTTCATTTAGCGTGGCATGACTCTATGTTGCTAAATTCTCAGTCAATGCTCAATCATCGTCTAATTTTGACCCATTCATATTTGAATCACTGGAGAGCTCCCTTTCCTCAATACTTGACACTAAGTTCTCCTAATGTTTGGCCTCCCTCACCGGTCACATCTTGGTCAGTTTGCTGACTTCTCTTCGTCTCTCGTGTCCTACTCCTGGAGTGCCCTGTGCTTTGTCCTTGGTCCTCAGTCTTCTGATTTGCTCACTCACTTGGATATCTCAGCCCACCTCATGCCTTTCAACATCACCTATATATGGAAAAATATTACTTATCAATTCATATTTCTAGCTCTAATTTTTCTCCTGAATCATGACACATATATCCTACTGCCTGGTACACATCTCCCCTCAGATGTCTAATAGACATCTCAAACATGGCATGTCAAAGCTAGACTTCTGATTCTATCTCCTGCTTCTCGCATTCTTTCCTCTCTGCAAGAAAAAGAAAACTCCTCTACAGACGTCTCCATTCCTGAAGCCTTCTGCAACTCTCTTTTTCTTATATCTCATATCTAGTTTGCAGAGTATTCTGGTTGCTCAGCCTTTAGAATGTATCTAGAATCTGATCACTTCCCATCACCTCACTGTTGCTAAGCTTCCATCACCTCTCACCTGGATTAGGAGGCAATAGCTTCCTAACTGCTCTCTGTGCTTCTCCCCTAAGACCACCTTCCCTAACACTCACACCTCCTTAAAGTTTTCTAAACACTGTATCAAGAGTGATGTTTTCTCCCCAACTTTACTGAGATATAATTTACACATAACATTGTATAAGCTTAGGATGCACAATGTGATGATTTGATGCACATGATTTATCCCTGAGAATGTTCCATGTGTGCTTGATAAGAATGTGTATTCTGCTGCTACAGAACAGGATGTTCTGTATATGTCTGTTAGGTCCATTTGATGAAAAGTACAATTCAAATTCAATATTTCTTTACTGACTTTCTATCTAGATGGTCTATTCCTTGTTGAAAATGGGGGTATTGAAGTCCTCTACTATTATTGTACTGTTATATATATCTGCCTGCAGATCTTTTAGTTTACTTGATATATTTAGGTGGTTCAAGTTGGATGCATATGTTATATACTCTTGATGAATTGACCCATTTATAATTATATAAGGACATTCTTTGTCTCTCGTTACATTTTTTGACTTAAAGTCAGTTTGTCTGATATAGTATAACAACCCCTGCTCTCATATGATTTCCAATTACATGGATTAAATTTTTTCATCTCTTCACTTTGAACCTATATGTGTCCTTAAGTTAAAGTGAGACTCTTTTAGGCAGTATTTGTTGAGTCTTAATTTTTATTTATCCAGCCACTCTATGCCTTTTGATTGGATAATTTACTCCATTTAAATTTAGAGCAATTCTTGACAGATAAGAACTTACTAATGCTGTCTTTTAATTGTTTTCTGACTATTTAGTAGTTCTCTTGTTCCTTTTCTTTCTCTCTTGCTTCCTACCTTTGTGAATTGATGATTCACAAAGTAGTGTGCTTTGATTCTGTATTCTTCATCTTTTGTTTATGGACTGTAGGTTTTCGTTTTGTGGTTACCATAAGGTTTACATAAAACATCTTATAAATAAAACAATCTATTTTACCCTGATAACAACTTAATTTTGATCACATGCAAAAATTTACCCTTTTGCTCCTCCTTGTTTTGTTTTTGATGTCATGAATTTATCTTTTTTATATTGTGTATTCATTAACAAATTGTAGATGTAATTATTTTTAATACTTTATCCTTTAACTTTTATTCAAGAGTTAAGTAATTTAACACTCAACCATATTAGTGTATGAGAATATTCTAACTTGACTATATACTTACCTTTACTAGTGTGTGGTATATTTTCATGTTATTAATTTGTATCTTTTCATTTCAGCTTCAAAAACTCCTTTCAGCATTTCTCATAAAGCAGGTCTAGTGATAAACTCCCTCAGTTTTTGTTTATCTGGGAAAATTTTGAACTCCCCTTCATTTCTGATGGTCAGCTTTGCTGGATAGAGTATTCTAGAATGATAGCTATTTTTTTCAACATATATATTATATATATATAATCCATTTTATGCTGATAACAACTTAACTTCAATCACATGCAAAAACATTCCTTCTCATCACATTTTATGTTTTGATGTCAAAAGTGATCTTTTAAAACTAAGTTGATCAAGTCATTCCTTTCTTTAAAATACAGTTATGCAAATAGTAAAAGCCAAATGACTTATAACGGTGTACTGCCAGTTTCCCACCCTCATCCCTTACCTCTGTGACCTCATTTCCTACTGTTTTTCCCATCTCTCTCTCCAGCCACACTAGCCTCTTAAGACATCTCCAGGCCAGGCTTTCCCTAACTGTGGCTCTTTTCTGATTGTCTCCCTCATATCTCTTTATGTCCAAGATGTGTACCTGGCTTATCCCTCACCTTCTTTGTGTCCTTATTCAAGTATCATTTTCTCAGTAAGGCTTATCTGGACCATCTTATTTATTACAGCAAACCGCCTCCTTATTTCATCCTTAGTATCCCTTACCTGTTATTTTTTTCCAGAGCACTTACAGCTTTTTAACATATCGTGTGATTTACTATATTTATTATTTATTGTTTGTCATCACCATCCACCATGATAGTTCCCTGAGATCAGGTATCTTTATCTGTTTATTTACTGATATATATCAAAGGGCTTGGCACACAATAGGAGCTCAAAAAATATTTGTTTAATAATTGAGTACAGGTGGGCCAAAAAGTGCCCTAAAAGTGGGAGTTTTGATTTGGTTTGGGTAGAGGCTGGGAGGGAAAAGTATACAAAGACATTCTGGCACCTAAACCACAGTAGAGCTACAGTGAGGCCTTGAGGTGGTGTTATAGACTGAATTGTGTCATGCCTTCCCTCCAGATTGATGTGTTGGAACCCTAATTCCCAATGAGACTGTATTGGAGTTAGAGTCTTTAAAGGGGTACTTAAGATTAAATGAGACCATAAGGGTAGAACTCTAATTAAATAGGACTGGTGTCCTTAGAAGAGGAAGAGACACCAAGGATGTGGCTAGCATACGGTAGGTACTAACACTGTACTCTCTGTGAGGACACAGAGAGAAGGTGGCCATCTGTAAATCAAGAAAAGAGGCCTTGAGAGAATCCAAACCTGCCAACACCTTGATCTTGGACTTCTGGCCTCCAAAACCGTGAGAAGTACCTTTCTTTAGTTTAAGCCACCCAATCTGTGGTGTTTCATCATGGCAGTCCTAGCAGATGGGTGGTATTTGGCGTGAGAGCCCTTGCTCCTATCTGGGGCAGCACCATCAGGGGGAAAGGGAAGTGACATGGGCAGGAAAATGGGGTTGAAAACTTACTAAGTCATGTGCTAATTTGAATTTTTGCCTAGGTCTGTGCTCCTTCCACTGTGCAGGGGTGAGATACACTGACTGCCAGGCTTCTTAATAAGCCTTACTCCCATTTCATGGCTTCTGTTTCAAGTGAACTGGTTACTCTGGGTATGGGGAAGAGTGCCATATGGTTTATTTAGGCATTCTTTCACTCATTCATCAGCTATATGGTTAGTACCTACTGTATGCTAGCCTCCTATGATACAGAGATGAATACAGTGTGCTCCCGACCCTAAAGGTTATGAACAGGAGGATCTCTTGAGTACTTTTTGGTAAATCCTGAAGAGTTAACAAATGCCAAATTTAGCACAGGTGCAAACTGGGCCAAAGAGAGTAATTTTGGTTCAAGTATATTAAGAGTTTTGAGTTCACATAGAATCCTTCAGTGTTTCCATAAAACAATGCACAAAGCCTCACTCCAAAGGCAGCAACATTCCTAAATGAGCACCTTTTCATGCCTAAGTCGTCACAAGTCTGAAATCTCAGCTTTTAACTAAATACTCTTGATGAAATTTGGGTTTTGAATTTTCTATTGCACCTCAGCAAACAATGCACATATTTGGCTGCAATATGCACAAATATGAGCAAATCTGCTGGCCATCTGCTATGCTTAAGTTTCTATGGGACGGCACTTAATCTCTGGGTTAAATGGTTCTTAAGTGGCACAGTGAGGAGGATAGCGTTATTATCAGCATATTAAAAATTGCCCCTGTTCCTCAAGTGGCATTTTGTACTTTGCAAGACCCCAAAGTACAGTTTAATGAACTGTTTTCACCACAGGATGGGTAAGGATATTTTGTCCCAGATACAGTACTAGCTTAGAGAAAGGAAACAAAATGAGTAGGTAGAAATGCACATTTGTTTAGAAGGAAAAGGGTAAGCACAGTGGGGCTCCTCACAGATTGATCTGGCTCGGTCTTATTTAATACCTTTATAACTGATCCAGAGAAAGGTTTGCACAGTGAAATGTCCAAGTCTGCAGCTTATGCTGAATAGTTCTGAGTCAGGGAAAGCCAAGCTATGAGTACCAACTGCAGGGAAATCTTAGGAGGCTGTGCCAATGGGTCGGAACATGGGCGATGAGTTGAAGCGTTGACATGTGCGATGTAATGTGTTTAGAACAGAAAAGTTCAAAACATTTCAAAAGGAAGATTATAAAATATGACACAGGAGAAAGACATAAGCCCACATGCTTATGCAGCCAAGTACGTGCATTATCAAGAGGGAAAGCAAGTACAATTATTATCATAAATATCACATTAGATTGTCTAAGACTTAGGTTCTTGGCCATGCACTCATTTAATTTATGTGTTTATGGAGCACCTACTGTGTGAGGCCTGTTGGATAGGGACAGGCCTCTGAGGGAGATGGCCTGATAAGAAGGCAATGGGAATGATGGTAGGGAACCAGGAAGACTCTTTAAGTTACCAGGAGCCTGGCAGGCAGCCTGGAGTGAGAAGCAGGCAAGGACCTCAGGCATTGTTGAGAACAGCTGCCAATGAGGAAACTCCTAGTGAAGGGGTCCTTTGAAGGGTAGCCTTTACTTTTCTGTTTATTCTAAACAACAGTTGTTGCCACTTAGAAGTGGGCTTAATCTATGTGCTCTTAGTCTCTCTGCTAAATGCTTTTCATACCTTATTTTGACAATGTTGCATTTGATCGGAGCAGCAGTAGAGAAATTTCCCCCACTCTTTGTGTTCTGGGAAATGGCTAAGTGTAAAGGATCACCTGCCCTTGCATATACCAAAGTAAGACCAGTTTCCATCTTTCCTGTGACTTCGATAAGACTTGAGGATGACAACCTTGTTTACTTAGACCTCTTTCCCTTTGATAAAGGGAATCTTTTCCCTATTACAATAACCTTGATGAAATAATCTCCTTAGTTGTCTGGAGCATTTTGTCTTTCACAGTTTCAAGTAATCAATTATAATCGAATATTTATTTGATCACCTCTGCTCTGTATGTCTGCTCATCTGGGCCCCAGATGTGTAGCACTAAGCAAGGCAGATGGAGTTCTCTCTGGAACCCCTAACTCTCACTCTAGTAGGAGCATCACATGATTAAACAAGGATTTACAATGAAGTGTAATGAGTGTTGAGATAGGTGAAGCAAGGGAATTATTGGTTGTAAAACAGAAAAGAATTTAACACAGCATTAAAAAATGCAATGTTTGCATTCCCATTAAATGTTTCTTTAATGTATCTCTTAAATATGGACACTGTTATTATTGAGGAGAAATATTAGCAATTGTACAGAGACCTGATATAGTTGAGAGAGGTCTGGCCACGCCTCTGTCCTGGCTGCTCAGGGGGCTCCCAGAATGGATAGACAATGGCTGGATGCATTTCCTTTGTTCTTTGATGCTGGAGAGGACTCCACTCTTGAACAAGCAGGCCACCAAACCTCAGGTTTGCTGCAGTCCCCAGATTCAAGTTCAAAGATGGAGAACATGAAGAAGGTGGGTTTCCTTACGTGATGTATAAACCTGAGTTGATCTGGATTTTCGATGTTTGGCAAAGTGCACAAGGCACTTGTTAATGTCCATTTAGAAGACAGAAAAAACCTCTGAACCAAAACCTTTCAACAAGAAAGCATTAGAAATATTTCCTTTGATCCTATTTTATTCAGTGGATTACCATGGCAAGGGCTATTGGGAGGAGGGACTCAATTCTACTTACAAATATTTTTGTGTGTGAAAACTTAGAATTGGGTTTGGTCTAGGACTGCCTGACTCCCACAGTGTGTGGAGCTCAGTTTCCATATTTCCTAATATTCTGGTGCCCAAATATTTTCTAAAATTTAAAAGGTTACATGAGGACCTTGAAAGGGGCTATGGTGTGTAGAAACGAAGGTCCTGGTTGCTATGACAATTTTATAATAATAATAATAAACAAGAATGTTTCAATAACGTTTATTATTATAATGACTATAAAAGTGATCAACATGAAAGTGACCAATTGTAAAAATGCAGAGAAAATAAGAATAAAACAGTATTTATTAATATTCTCTCCCCAAAATGGTAGTTATTAACACCCTTATTTTACACATGAATACACTAATGAACTTAAACTGGAATGCCCTGGTCTGTTTGCTGCAAAACTCAGGCTCTGAACCACTCTGCTATTCTGTTTCAAATTATCGACATTGTCATGTAGATTCCCCATGGCTATTACCTTTAAACACTCTGACTATTAAGAGAAGTTGCCCCAAACCGACTGATGTAATTTGCAACCTCCTTTCTGGGAAGAAATTAACATTCCTGATAAAATGCTTAAGTAATCTTCTGGTAATTATTAATGGAGCAAAGTCTTGTTTTGGGAAACCAGTCCCCTATCCACACTGCTGACTGACACTCAACAATCTGGTGACCTTTAACAAGTATTCTTTTTGTATTCTATAACATTTTCCTATAAAGAATGCATTTTTTGATCTCCTTACTAGAGGCTTTTGCCCTTGTAGCAAGGTTGTAATAAACTCTGACATTGCTCATAACTAAAGAGCCCGAGGGGTTTTCATGAACACTCTAGACTGGAATCTCTGCTGTGGAATCTAGCTTTGTTATAAATCCAATGCATGAGGAGCCCCTCAACTGCCTACTGTTTACCAACCCCCTCCCTGCTTCTCCATCATCTCCAACCCTCAATGATTTCTGTTCCTAATTGATTTGGCCTGGAGACACTGGAGTCACTTAGTCCTTGCTTCTAGTGGAGCCTTGTCTTGCAGCATCTTTTCCCTTTAATGATTATGAGCCACTTCTCATAAGAAAGATGTCATGGGAGAGATACCAACAGAGACAATTGCACCAAGTCCTGAACACAAGAGAGAGCAGCCTCCCTTGCAGCTTAGGCGAGGCATGTTTAGGATAAATAAAAGGAGATTTTACTTCCTGTGGTGGCTAGTAAGCCAAGAGAGAACTACTAGGAGATTTAAAATGTTTTGCGATATTCATGAATAAAAAAACCATGATTAAAGGGCCCTGAAATGCTTGAGAAATGTTGTTCCTCTTGAGATTGTGATCAGGGGCAACTTAACATTCCAAATGTATTGTTGAAGATGCTGTTGGGCTAAATGGACCATCGATCCAGAAAAGTTATCATTTCTTGTATTTGTTTTGGCTGGAGGGTTTTGTTTTTATCGTTTTGATAAAAATTATGGAGAAAGGGGCATATAGATCATCCTGTTAAGTTTCTCTATGATAAAGAGAAGTGAGGAAGGTTGGCCATGAAAAGGGCTCAAGTGGTATTATATATCATTTCCTAAAGTCTTCATTATGAGGCAGATTGAAGACTGCTGTGACTCAGAATGCAGACTTGAGAGTCTGAATCCCACTCAGCTGTGCCATTTACTAGACATAAATTTTTCAGCCCAGCCTGTTTCCTCTTATAGAAAATGGGAATACCTTCTCCATAGTATTTCTGAAATTACCTGCTCCTGTTTTGTTTCTGTTCTTCTTTGCATCACTTTCTTCTTCCTTTGGTAATAATTTTCCGTTAGAGAATAACTTCTTAACTTTGATCTAAATAGTTCAAATAAGACTGATCTCCCACACCAGCTCAAAGGGTCGGCAGGAGACCCAGATCAAGCAATAAGAGAAACGTCCACAGAGATTGGTTTAGTGGTAGACATGTGACCTGACCAAAGTCAATCAGAATCAATACTGGCACTTTTGCTGAGGTTGTTGGGTTGTGTATTAGTCAGCTGGGCTGCCATAACAAAATAGCATAGATTGGGTAGTTTAAACATAATGATTTATTTCTCACAGGTCTGGAGGCTGAGAAGTCTAAGATCAAGGTTCCAGAAAGGTCAGTTTCTAGTTGACAGGCAGCTGCCTTCTCACTCTGTCCCCACATGGTGAGAGAGAGAGAGAGAACTCTCTGGTGTCTCTTTCTCCTCTTATAAATTCACTAATCCCATCAGATTAGGGCCCCACTCTTACACCCTCATTTAACCTTAATTACCTCCTAAATATTCTGTCTCTAAATACAGTCACATTGGGGGTTAGGGCTTCAATATATGAATTTGGGAGTGGGCAATCCATAGCAGGTTGTTGTGTTGATAGGATTTAAGCATGCAGCTAATGACACTCATCTCATAATTACAGGGATAACCCAAGCATAAAGCAATTTAGAGGAAAGAGGAACTGAGAAAAGCAGTGTGATGACGACATTATCGAGGCTGTGGATCCAGCCATGTCTTTAGTCAACTGTGTTCTAAGGTACCTGAGCTTGTTCTTTTACTTAAAAAATTTTGAGCTGCATTTTCGTCATTTGCAACCAAAAAATTCTTGACTAATAGTGGGTTTGGGGGAAGATAAAATGAGATTACACATATAAAATGCTTAACATGGCATCTGGAAAGAGTAAGTGCTCAATAAATACTAGTTGTTATTATTATCAGTGATTGCATCAATGACAGAGTCAAATGATTTTGGATTTTCTGAGACAGCTAATGAAATATGGAACAACTTATCATCTGAAAACTTTTGTGAGGGTAATTTAGAGAACTTTGAGTTTTGTGGAAACTCAATTTTGAAGGGCACGGGGTTGTTGGACAGATTGCTCTCAGCCAAAACAAAAACAAAAACAAAAACAGACAGTCATAGCAGCACACAATGCATAACTTTTAGACAATGTGATTTGTCTTTCCAATGAGTTGGAGAAAAGGCCAGTGGATATATTTTAAAATGGAGAGTTGAAGTTACAAAAGGTGATTGCTTTTGATCTTCAAATCAGTTCAACAAAATATGATGAGTAGAAGGGAGGGAAAGAAAAGTAGGAAAATATATAATGTTGCACCAAACCATTTAGCTATTTTATTTGAACAAACGTAGAACAAAACTAATGGTTTGATGTTTTGGTTTTCATACCTGAGATGTTATAAGGATAGAAAAAAGAAAACCTCACAACATGGGTTCTGTCCAATTTATGATTGAATTTCATTAACATCAGTGGATTTAATTTGTTTTAATGGCAGAAAATAAATATTCTTATTGTTTTGCTTATGGAAATAGTTTTTGTCCAAATCTTTAAAAGAACTATTTATATTCCATTTAAAATTTTGATTCAGAATTTTACACTTTAAATTTAAACTGATTTTTCTGTCTCTGTGTCTGTCTCTCTCTGTCTCTCTCTCTTTCTCTTTTTCAGTACAGGGAATATTTAAAAAGGATATCTAGAGTTTAGATAACTCTGAAATATTTACAGATATTAAAAAGATTGCAGCCTTCATCAAGTGAAGAAAACCTAACAAAATGTGTTTGTGTGTATATGTGCGTGTGTGTTAAAGTAGAATAAGAAATTTTCAAAGCAACGAAAATGTATAATGATATGTAGGAGTGGAGAACCTGGAACTTAATTTTTAGAAATGACTCAGCTCCAACGTTCTCTGTCAAAATGTAGAAGGCCCAGGGAGTTAGAAGAGTCTCTGGATTTCACAACTTCAAAAATAAATAAATAAGTACAAATCCTTGAGCTTTTACCATTTCAAGGAATGAAGAAATATAAAACATAAAAATAAGATACCTAGATAGTTGTTATTCTGTATCTTCATTTAAAAATTATTGACATAAAGCAAAAATTTCTGTTTTGTACTAAGCACCATGTTTGATGCGATAAGAATTTTCAGCAATGGGATCCAGATTTATTTTTGGTGTTGCCATCGATAAGGTCCGAGTCTTTATAGAAACATGTTTTAGAGCATCTTGAGTTTAGAAAGTCGACAGTGTCTGGGGTGGGGTCATGCCCATCAAGCGGTCTTACTCCATGAGGGCAGAACTACAATGGCCTAGGTGAAATGTTTTTGTGTCCTCAAAACCTCAACAGTATAAATATATTATTTTACTTTCTATTTAGTCCATTAGTAGAAAAGAAGATGAAAGTTTGCTTTAAAGCTCAGAATTGTGTGCTAGATTTGTTCTAAATTTGGTCTGTAATAATTGCCATATGGATGCTTCCTCACATTTCTCTCCCTAGAGTAGCCGATATAAAATTTAAAAAAGAAAAAGAAAAAGAAGGAAAAGTCTATCAGTATTGGTGGCAAAGGCACTTCATTCATTGCCTTCAGTCATTGGACAAGGATTTCTACAGCACCTTAATATGTCCGAAGCAAATTGAGATAGAGGACATACAATGATATATAAGGCAGGCATCTACTTTATCCAAATGGAACTTCTAGTTTAGTAGGGGAAACAGTCCAAAGATACAAAACAGTCCATAGAGGTTAGAGAAAGGGATCAAAGTCGGTGCAATGACATGAATTGGTGCAACCTGTGACAAACCAAAAAAGATGAAACAGTTATTCAGCTTTAATTAAAAAAATACTGTGTGAGCCATGGAATGCATCTATAGGCACTTTAGACCTATAAACATACCATTTTAAACCTCTAAATTGCACAAATAACAGTGTAGGTGGAAATGAGATAAAGACTAGAAAACAGTGCAAGATGTCGTGAGAAAGTGGCTTCTTGCTATAACTCCTGAAGAAGTAACAATTTATCAGTGACCTAAAGGTTAACAGTAGTTAGTTAGACAGTGGCAATTGAGGAGAGAAGAGTTCAACTGAATTCAGCAGTAGAGGGAACAGGGTATTTGAAACTTTAATGTGTTTACAGGTCAGAGAGTGAGACAGGAAAATAGCAAGGGATGAGCTGAAGTTTTAGGGGCCAGATAGTGTGAGATTGAATAAATCATCTTAAGAGTTTTAAACTTCTAAAATTAATGAGAATTCATTAAAGAATTGTAAACAAAGAAGTAATTTAATTATGTGTATATTTTTATAGAAATATTCTGGTTGGTATGTGTAGAACTGTATGAAGAGAAGCCAAGATTGGGTGTGAAGGCAGCAGTCAGGATACTGTTGCAGTAATTCAGGTGAAACATATTGGGCTTGGGCCAAGGGGCAAATGTAAGGCAAAGAACAAGAATTAATTAACCACTGAGAGCTTGTCTAACCTGCCCTCAACATTATAGGGAGGCAATTTATCAGTTTTTATGTTATATCCTTCCAGAGATACCCATACAGACATGTGGGTATCAGTGTGTGTATGATCTGTATGTGTATACACACACACACACACACACACACACACTCACACAAATTTTTTTATGAAATGGTAGTGTTCGATTACATCATTGTATACCTTGAATTTTTTACTTAATATATCTTGGAGATGTTTCCATATAAGAACCTGAAGAGGTGCCTTACTATTTTTAACTATCATAGAATATTACATTGTATAGCTGTGCCACAATTTAACCAGTCCCTAAGTTGTTTCTTTTTTGTTCCTCTTATGAAAAATGCTGCAATGCATGTCCTTATACATATATTATTACCATACGATTAACTATAACTGTGGGATAAATTCCTTTAAGTAAAATTTTGGGTTCAAGTCCATAAGCATTTAAATTTTCGATTTGCCTATTTCACTTCATGGAGATTTTAGCGATTTATACTCCCACCAGCAAAACATCAGTGTCTCTTTTCCCATACCCTTGGCAACTCAAATGTGTCAAGCTTTCTGATCTTTGCTAAGCTTAGAGCTTAAAAAATGGCACTTAGAGTTGGTTTCAATTTTTATTTTTCTTACAGTGAGTGAGATCAAACACTTCATATGTTTAAAAATTAGTTTTTTCCTTTTCTAAATATGTCTTCATTTTTGCTATTTGATTGTTAATCTTTTTATTGATTTGAAAAAATTGGTGATATATTTAAGAGATTATCGGTTATGTTTTGCAAATATTTTTCTGTTATTTTATTGTGTTTATTTTTTCTCACAGTAAATTTCTTTCTGTAAATTAAATTTATTTCATTGTTATTATGTTTTTATTGAGATATAATTGACATACATTATGTTTGTTTCAAGTGTACAACATAATGATTAAATATATGTATATATTGCAAAGTGATTACCACAATAAGTCTGTCAGTATCCATCACCATACATATTTACTAACTTTTTTCTTGTGATAAGAGCTTTTAAGATCTACTCTTTTAGCAACTTTCAAGCAGAGAATACAGTATTATTAACGGTAGTCACCATACTGTACATTACATCCTCAGGATTTATTTTATAACTGGAAGTTTGTACCATTTCACTACGTTCATTTCACCCTTCATCCCTCCCCCACCCACCAATTTATTCTCTGTTATCTGAGATTTAAAAAATATTCTACATATAGGTAAGAGCATACATATTTGTCTTTCTCTGACTTACTTCACTTAACTTAATGCCCTCAAGGTCCATCCATACTGTAGAAATGGAAGGATTTCCTTCTTTTTTATGGCTGAATAACATTCAATTTGATTATTATTAATGGCGTCAGGTTATTATGTAAGTTCAGTATAGGTACCTTGTTAGTACTTTCAGCTATTTTCCTTTGCATACGTAATTTCGTAAAATTTGCTCATACCATGAATATTAGGTGTCTGCTTTTATTCCCACTTAACAATGGAAAACTTTCTATGTCATTCAATATTATTAAAAATCATTTTTAATGGTTGCATGTATGATTTTGTCATTTGAAGTTACGATTTACTTAACCAATGCCCTTACTGTTGGGTGTTTAGGTTATTTTTATTTGGTGAAATGAAAATATAAGCTATAAAATGAAAATTTTAAATAGAACCAATATAAGCTACACATCCGTAGATATTTCATTAAGTTAAAGTCCTTGAAAGAAAACTTGTAGGTTATTCTGAAAATGTCTCTCCTGGCGCATTAACACCTCCAGCAGCTCTGCTGATCCTCGCTGTCCAAGTCCTAGGACCTGGGGCTCCAAATTCCCGTGCCACGAACATCCGGTTGAGGCAAGCAGGTGGTGGGCATTTGGCCCCTTTGCAGCCCTGCTGCTTGCTCCCATCGTGGCAATTAAGGGCATTGATGTGTTACCAAACCACTTTGTAGAAAGTGAGTCACATGTAGACTTCCATCAGAAATAATTCAAATATTGCAGGAGAAAGATTGGTTCTAATTTGGGTACTTACTTTGCAAATTACATAATACCAATTCTTTTTCTTTTCACCTTCCCGTTCTCTTACAAGTGAACATAAAATGTGTTAATAGTTTACTGTATCTCTCAGGCTATTAAAAGGGGAGTGTGATTTAGCAAGTACAGAATGAACATTCCCCAAAGATAAACTGACATCTGAGACTTCGTCATTCTTTTTTAGGGAGAGGTCTATATTGTTTTCAGTTGTACCAGGAATAGTTGAATCATGTTAGGAAGCAAGATTTAGCTAATGGAAGTTAAAGTTGGCTAAAAGAGGTGAGTAGATGCCAACTTGACAAGGGTGGGGCAGTGCTGCTTTTGTATGATGTCAGCTGGTCGAGCTGGAACTACATTTTCTTTATGGTTCCATGATGGAGTTGGTTAAGAGGTACCCGTGCAAGACCTACAAAGTCGAAGTGAAGCAGCTGCCATTATTCCCTGTAGGAAATGGTTAGATGCACTGAGAGGCATATGCAGATATGACGGTGGGTTCTAGCTTGTCCTTGCTCTCCTCTGTTTTGTTTCTGGCTCTTTTTCCTCCTGGTCTGTCCTACTCACCAACAGCAAACTCCAACCCACCATCAGATGCAGAGGCAACAGCCTTTCATGGACTTCAGCTCCTTTCTGTCTCCTGATTTTACTGCTGGATGTGCGGTTCCCTTGACTGCCCTGCAAGCTCTGAGTTCACCTCACGTGACTGCTCTGGGAGGGCCGAACACTAGCTGATCACTGACTTTTCTCTTTGTCTCACTGTCCTGTCTGGACTTTCATCCCCCAACTCCTCTCATCCTGCGTGAGATCTAATTCTGTGAGTTATTAGATCATAAGCTCTGAGAAGGTAGTCACAGTGTCTGTTTTGTTCACAGCTATAGCTCAAAGCTAGGTGCCAGGGCCTGACGTTCAATAAATATTTATTGAATTAGTAAAAGACCTAATACATGTGATTGGCCCATAATACGCCCATAGTCAGTGATAGCTCTAATGATTATTTATCTAGTATTCAGATTCCCAAATATGAAGTTGTAGCCTGAGAAAGGAGGTACATGATCAACTTGCTTTCACTATCTGGCTTAAAATATTTATTAGGGAAAATTATTATTTTTTAATATTTTGGGTAGAGTTTGAGTGATCTCCAGGGCCTCTAAACCCTTGTGGGTCCCTGGGAAGTTGGAAATTGCCTTGAGTGTGGCAGGTAGGTAGGCTGGTCTGAGAAAATTTGGCTTGTACTTCACTGTTCACTGATATCTTCATCATAACTCTTCTCTACTTTTCTTGGATTTTTGTTGTCTACAATATGCTATTGTCAGCAGAATTTTCTTTGCCTGCTTCTGCAAACTGGCATAGACTTCTTTCAACACTATGGTTTTATACATAACTAAGTTTTTGATGCATGTCGGAGAGAACTATTTTATTTGATTTTGTTGTAGCTGAGAGTATCTTTTTCATTTTCTTTTTTCCTCTTTTTAAAATCACACAGCTCAACCATTCATGGATTAGTATACAGCATTGTGGTATGGAATACCGTAGTTGGAAAGTTGTTATGAATTTAAAAGAATCCACGAGACACATTCAGAATTCTTTGGGTAATTTTATGGGAATAGATTTTTAAATATCTTCAAGGCTTTTTATATACTAACATCCTACCTACCATGTCATTTTAGCAGACCATAATATTTTATTAACAAATGATAATGTTTATAATATTTATTAATAAAATATCATAGTCTGTTGCTTAGCTCATCCCTCATTGTCTTGTCACGGACAGCTCATCTTTATAACCTATTTTATATTATATTCTTCCCTACTAACTGTTTCTGGCACTTTTATTTGATTAGATTTAGAATTAGATTTAGAATTTTTCACATTCCTCATTTTCAGTCATTTTTCTCTTTCTGAAGTATTTTTGTTCATCTCCATCATGTCAGAATTTTTACTTTGGCCTCACAGTCTACTCATTGTCTTTAATGTCCCATGAACATATTTTTCATGGTTCTAACATGCAATGCAATCATTTTTGTGCTTCTTAAACTTTTACAAATTTAATCCATAAATACTTATAAAAATAGAAAATTCTTCAAGTAAGTATATTAACACTCAGTAATGCTTATAGTTCCTTTAATTTTACATTTAATTAAAGTAACATATATTCTTCTTCACGAAGTCAAGAGTTATATAAGTCATATAATGTAAGTCAGAACCTTGTTCCAATCTTCACTCCCACAAATTCTCACTCCCCAAAGGCAACAACTTTCATCTCTTTTAGCTTTTTCTTCTGTTATTTATCTTCACATTTCTGTGACATGCCTCTAATACTATTTTTTAATTTTTCAATTTATTTCTTTTTTATCTTCTTCCTAATATAGATGATGAGGAATTGGATCTCTTACTACTAGGCCCATATACCCTTCTTCCACCTTCCTAATCTGGAAATATATACTTTATTACATCAATTTTAGTGTTTATTTTGACAATGCATTTTTTTTACAGCTGATCTTGTATATATTAAGATTATATCTTTTATACAATTTTTGCTTTCCCAATGTATTTTTTTACAGCTGATCTTGTATCTCTTATAGACTTTTTTTTATTGTCTTGATTTTTCTTTGCTTAGTATTTCTTTGTACTTATTGTTAATCCATTCTGCCCAATTGTGACTGAAGTCTAAATCACCTTTCCATATATTCAAATAAAACTATCCAATTTTTCTCCCCCTAGAGGCTAAGGCCACATTATGACTTATAGGTCCTAAGCAATATTGCCTTTGTGAACCCCTTTGTCCATAAAAAATAATAAAAATTATATTTTACAACTGCATTGGTATAAAGATAAATATAATCTGGACTAGATTTATTATTATATATTTACTGTCATTATACTAAGTTACTCATCTTGATTTAAATGGAAACTAAAAATAAAATATTTTTGTAAGTCCCTAAAAGAATCATGGGCCCTAAGTACTGTACCCATCATGCCTCATGAATAAGTTGGCTCTTCTGGAGGCAACCATCCATCCTGGAACCCTCCTTTCTCTTGCTTGAACCTGGACTTCGTATTCTCTAGGCCATGACATCTCCTTTTACCTTCATCCTGAAAATTCCATTCATTTCTCTCATACTTTGGATCCTCTATCTTTTGAGATCTCATGTCTTTTCCTTCCCTGTATTTTGATGGAATGCAACTTTCAGAAGGCTCCTGGTGGTGTCTGGGAGGTAAATTTCCATGTTAAGGTCAATGCTTCAATCTATCCTCATAATTGGTTGATATTGTGGATGGGTATAGAATTATAGGTTGAAAATAATTCACATTTTGCTTAACTACATGCTCATTGTAAAGAAGTAAACAAAAACATATCCATATAAACAGAAAGATGAAAGTAAAGGTAGCCTGAAAGCTGCATCCTAAATTAACCACCAATATTTGGAGAACCTAGTAGACAAGGAAGCCAGAGAGTCTCACTGTTTGGTGTGTAGACTCTCACTTGTTTCTGTGTTTTCAGTATAGCCGCACTGCCTATAGGGAAGACTGAGGCCCCAAATTCGAGAGCTTTGTTGAATTAACATCTCCAGAGAGTGAACCTCCAGTCTCCTGCCAGTGGGGAGAGGATATGGGCTTCCTGCCATTTTGTGTTCAGACTTCCAGCGATTGCCCTTATTTGTCACCCATCTGTTCCACCACAGGGTCCCTGAGGGCTCCAAAGCTTTTGAGGGACCTGAAGCAGGAATGAGCTTGCTTACACTTCTGCCACTGCTGGCTTAGGTTTCGGCTTTCTCAATTTTGCTAAAAAGTTACTATTCATACATCTGAATTATTGCTTTCAAAATTTTATTGCTGTTGTCTCCTTGTAGCTTCTCTTTCTCCTTGTGGTTTGACCTTTCAATCTAATCCCTTTACTGTTGTTTTAGTGGAATTATAGGAAGGAATGAAGATAAATGTCCATTTTTTTGATGATTAGTGGGAAGAGTCTCACAAAATTCTTATAAGCATTTTTAGGCATTGTTTACATTTAATCTAGTGTTCTAGAAACCTAAGAGCAAAGTAACATTTTTTTGTTGTGTGTGTGCATGTTATACACATGCATTGAGGTTAAAAGGGCATTAGTGCTAGATTCAGATGCTTAGTTGAGGCTTAATTTTATACAATTACTATATTAATTTAAATTGCAAATTTAATCTTCCGTACTCATTTTCCCCACATGTTATAAATAGCTTAAATTTTAAATCTATTCTTTCTTTCACACACTGATATTAAATCTATGTCAAAACAATTTCCTTTCCAGGAATGAACAGGAAATATCTAGCTTGGAACTTAAAAATAACTTTTCAAAATACGAGACCTTTTTATTCTTTTTGTTAAATGTGCTGTGGCCCACCTATGCATATTATGAAAAGACAAACTTAAAAACTATAGAAAATTATAAAATAGAAAATTTTCATAGTTCTAGGTATGAAGGTTATAAAAACAAATCTATTATCATTTCAGTTTTTATTATCCCATTTACTTATGATACTTAAAGTTCTCTCATATAAGTCCATTTATGTATATAGTCCAAACTAATAGAAACAAATGTTAAGTACCAATAATATTTAAATACGTATATTTTTATTCCAGAATCTTTGGAGTATAAATGATAAAAACTCATCTTAAACTAACTGAAACACAACAGGTAATTAATATTTTTGAATACCTGGGAATTCCAAGAGTTTATTTAGCTCTAGTGACAGCTAGATCAAGGTAGGTGTTAATAGATATTGTCAGAGTGCTAGTGTTCTCTCTCTCTCTTTCTACATAGATATAGATTAAATCTTTAGATATGGATATTTATATTTATATATGTGTGTATATATATCTATATCATGCAAACATTTTTAAATAAAAGTTTTATCTTGTTGTTGTCAATCATGTTCAAACACATACCCAAATGAATGTTAATCATTTAAGGTAGTTGACTCAGGAAGCTAAATTACTAAATGAATGGGATATTTTTGTAATTTGCTGTTTGGAGTTTCCTTCTGGTAATGTGGATTAGAGACACAGAAGGAAACCAGTCTGGTAATTTTATAATCATAAGACATTCACTGGTTTTGATTTGATGTACTTTTTCTATGGACACTTGTGACTTTTTTGGTCTGCTTAGCATCTGCAATCTTTCTATGTTTGGTATTTCTCAATGTTATTAACTACAGTGGAATGCAAAGATTGCCTCACTCACTGGGAGATGAAAATGTCAAACTCTTGCTTTCCTAGATTCCCTTGCAGCTGGTATGAGGTCAATTGACTACACAGACTTAAAGGCAGGAACCAGTGACTCAGAGAGGTAGAGACTGGGAGCCTCCACTCAAATTGAGTTCCTAGGGCAGAGACAGCAGGGCTAGGGGTAGTATGCAGAGTGCAGTGCTAGAGGGGTTGGTGGTATAAGCTGTGGAGTATTGTGCTTGCCAGTTGTGGTAGGGATGTCCACACTTGATGAGTTGTGCCATGTGGTAGTATGTATTGATTCTGTTTCAGAGAACCCGATTCTCCATCCATATTAGCAATTTTGTGATCTACCAATATCATTAGCATGAATTCCTTTCCTGTCAAAATCAACCTGAGTTGGTTTCTGTTGCTTGCAACCAAGACCCATGAACCGATGGGTCTCTTCTTTCTCTATGTCATCTCTCCTTTAGCTCTATATTTACTAACTTACATCTTATATGACTCCCTTTGTCCTGTGCTACTTGACTTTTCTCATATTAGCTGGAAGAGGGCTTCTGGGAAAAGAGGATAGAAGGTCATTCTGGGCCTGGGAGGCAGACAGAGCCCTGCTGAGGTCCATCAGAAACCAGCCCAGCTGATTGCTAATTCAGCAGGTACAAGCTGCCAGCCACAGGGACACACTCCTCTTCCCATCTTTGCTTCCATGCGCTTTGTCCCATCTATCATCACCACTCACCTGCATTATGGCAGTATTTCCTGGTGTCTACCTACTTCTGCCTTTGTCACTTTATCAAACATAAGGATCTTATTAAAACATAAGTCAGCTTATGTTAGTTCTCTGTGAAAACTCTCCAATGTCTATCCATTTCTCTGATTAAAAGTCTTCATAGAGTCCTAAAGGTTTCCTCTCTCACCCAAACATTTTCTTTACTATGTGCTCGATCCCTAGGAGAAACTAAATACAGGAGGGAATGCTGAGCAGGGAAGGCCCCACTCCCTTCAGGAGCCAAGCCATGCCTTCCTGGACCTTTTGGACAATCGAAACCATTCCACAGGGCAGGAGAGGAGGGAGGGAGAGTCCTTGGTCTGAGTGGGAGCCTGGCGTTGGGATATGGGGTAAGAGGGCTGATCTTGGTGAGGATCCCCTCACCAAAGATCCCACGAGGAACCCCTCATGGAATCCAAAGGCTCAATCTGCTTCTAACTGGAGAATGTGAGCAGAGCTGGGGTGGTGGTGGTCGTGAATAGGGACAGCATTATGGCTCATTCTCCAATTTCTCAAGAACCGAAAGAGCAGAGAAATAAATTGAGGAATGCAGCAGCCGCCACCAGCCAGCACTCATTTCTATACATCCATGAGATTGGCAGGCAGGTGCCACTTTGCCCCACCTGTCCCCCAGCCCACAGACAGGTGACATTGTCAGGAAGGGACAGCTAGGGAGACAGAGAGATGAGGCAGCAGGATGGGGTGGGTGAGGTCACTGCAGTGGAACTTGCTGGTGCCCAGATTGATGCCATCTAAATGATGGGGAAGAAGATAGCAGATAGTAGGTGCTTTCAGACAAAGGCTCTCCCAGAATCAAGAAATTAAATTCTATAGAGTGATTCAGTGCTTTTTTCCTTTCTAGTTTGGGAAGCTCTAATCATGTTTGGCTTTTAAAGAACTCATAATGTATACACTTAAAATATTCAGTTTCTTTTTCTTTAAATTCTGAACAATTGCTCTCAAAATAATACCATGACTATGTGATACTATGGATATTATGCGAAAATGCTCTGTTGCATAAGACACAATAAAGTACATTATTAACATCTATAATGCTGAGGAGTTGATAGCTGTCATATTTGCACTTATTTACAGTTTTGCCCTGTTTCTTAGGAGTAGATTCCTCCTGTGAGCCAAAGAACTCACTACCTCAGTTTTGGGATCCTTAAATGTAGAGGTTGCAACTGCGAGTTGAGAAAGCATGTCTTCTGTTGTTCTTTAAGCCAACAATCTATACTCTGTATTCCCCTTATTCAGCATGAGATGGGGGCATAGGGGTGTCTGGGTGTTGGACATATCACCGGTACCTCAGAGGAGGGAACCAAGATGCCCCTACATGATTTTTTAGAAACATTTTATCAGTGTGTAATATAGATACAGAAAAGTGTCCAAATCATCAGCATGCAGCTTGGCAGCTGTCCACATATTAAATTCAAGTATATAACTAGCATCTAGATCAGGAATCAGGATATTGCCTGCTCCCCAAATCCCCACACTCATCTTTACCAGCCACTTTCTCCACAATGATAACCACTGTCTGTCTTCTAGCAGCATAGGTGAGTTTTGCTTGTTTTTGAACTTTACATCAATGGATTCACACAGTATTAAATCCTTGGTGTCTGCTTCCTTCGCTAACCACTTTTGTAAGATTAATCTTTCACTTTCTTATTCTAAATGCTGTGCCGTAGCCCATTGTTTGTGCATTTTGTTAGTGGGCATTTGGGTAGTTCTCAGTTTTTGGAGTTAAGAATAGTGCTGCTCTGAACATTCTTGTTCCAGTCTTTGGTGAACATTTATATAGTTTTCTGTTGGATATGAAGCTAGAATTGATTGCTTAAAAAGTAGGCATATATTAGAAGACACCGTGCCAGTTTATATACCTACTAAAAGTATATGAGAGTTATGTTTCCTCTTTAATGCCTAGTATTGTCTGTTTTTCAATTTTAACCTTTCTGTGGTTGTGTAGTGGTGTAGCATTGTGGTTTTAGTTTGCCTTTCCCTGATGCCTAAAGAAGTAGAACACTTTTTCATATACTTATTGGCCATTTCCTTTTCTGTGAAGTGACTGTTCAAGTCTTTTGCCCATTTTTCTACTGGGTTGCCTGCATTTTTCTTATTGGTTTATAGATATTCTTTATCTATTTTGGTTATGAATTCTTTGTTGACTTGGACCTTGCATTCACATTGTCCCCTCCCCATCCATCTCTGTTAACTTTCCGATGCCACCTCTGGGTATTTTACCCATTGATCATCCCTTTCCAGCCACTGACTTCTTATTCCTTGGAGAGCCCTGCCAGGCTCACTCCTACCTCAGAGCTCTCTCTATGTGAGCTCTCAGTTTTGCCTGGCATGTTCTTTCTTGGAGATCCACATAGCCCCTTCCCTTAAAATCCTCAAGCATTCGCTCTCAGTGTCACCTTCTTGGCACCTTCCCTGATTTATCTATTCAGTCTTGCAACACCCCTTCAAGATGTATCTGCCACCCCTATCCATTCCTTCTTTTTTTTAAAAAAACTTTGCGTTATGTAAATTTTTAAACATACACAAAATTAGAAATACTGGTATAAAGGCCCTTCTTCATATATCCATCATCCAACATCATCAATTATCAAAATTTTCGCAATCCTTTTTTATCCATAAATGCTTCAGTCTGCATGTTTAATGGATAAATACCCATTTTTTTTTTTTTTGGAACACAAACATCATGCTATCATCAAATCTAAGAAAATTAGTAAGGTCATATCATGTCCAACCATAGTCTTATTTCCCAGTTGTTTCAAAAATGTCTTGTCACAGTTGATACATTTGCATAAAAGTCCACACAAAGTATACATTTTGCTTTATTGTTTTTTTCCATAGCAATATTCGAAATACTATATATTTTGCTTGTTTATTTGCTAATTTTCTGTCTTGCATTGGAGTATGTACTCCATGCGATGTTTGTCTGTTTTGTTCTTTGCTATCTCTCCAGAACCTAGAATAGTTCTCAGTACATAGAAGAGATAAAATAAATGTTTGTAGAATGAGTGAGTAAATGTAGTAGGCAACATGGATGTAATAGCTTAAGGGGTATGCTGTGTCAACATGGTCAAATCTGTTACTTTCCCTCTCTAAAACTTTGGGCAGCTTTTTCTGAGTCTCAATTTTCTTATCTATAAAATGGGCCTAATAACACCAACTTTGAGAATTAGATAAAAATAAGTGTACAGTGCCTGGTAGTTTTTACATGCTCAATGTATTTTCATTTTTCATTGTATCTGCTTTCGTAAGGCATAAGCAAATGAAGGGGGTGTAGGAAAGAACTTGACCTTGCCAAAAGAGAAATCTAGGCTTTGTCCCTGGCTCTGGGGATGTAACCTCTAAACCTTGGTACTTGGTACTTGGTACAGGAATGTTCTTTTTATTGCATCATACTTGATAGTTTATGCTACTGAAGTGACTCCTGGTGGGCCCCTTACGACATGTGATATCAGCTCTACCTCTGGGGTAGGAGGAGAGCTGAATGTTGAGTTCAACTACATGGACATTCAGTTAATCAATCAATCATGCCTTCATATGAAGCATCATAAAAACTCTAGATGCTGGAGATTGGATCAGCTCTCCTGGTTGGCCATGTTCCATTCCTATTTTCACATATTGGTGATGGGACGGTAATATGTTTGGAGGATAACAAAAACTTTTTATTTGGAAACTTCTCAGATTCTTCCCTAGGTGTTGCTTCCTTTTGCTAACTTTCCTGTAATAAACTGTAACTCTCGAGTATAACAGTTTTTAATGAGTTCTGTATGATTAAGCCTGAGTACGATTTTGGGAACCTCCTAAACTTGTAGTTGGCATCAGAAGTGAGGACAGTCATGGTGACTATGCCCTCTAATTTTATAATTGGACCCTATCCTTATAGATAGTGTCGAAGTTTTAGGGAGACTTAGCATTCCGAAAGCCTGTACCCTCAAATGTCACATGTGGGCTAACTGCAAGTGGTTGGTGTCAGAAGAACTGAGATTCAGTAGAATGACCCTAAGTCACTGAAACATTGTTTGGGATAAGAAAGAATGAGAGGGAGGGCTTGACAAATCTTTGATTCCCGGACGGCCACAGGGTCATGCATGGTGTGCAATGGCAGCTGTGCTGTTATTAATTATTGGAAGTAAAAGCTATCAATGAAATTTAGGAGTGATGGATCTAACTCTCAGGGAGATAGTTCATTGGATGCATAAGGAAATGCAAAGTAACAAGAAGAAAGTAGAATTTACAGTTCTTTGGTTATAGTTATTTATTTTAATAGCTAATGGAGTATAGGTGGAGGTGGATCCTTATAACTAAGCTTGCTTGTTGGCCGGTCTGAGCTTCTGCCTGCAGCCTCAGGGCCACAACTCATATTATGGCTAAAGTTAAACTGAAAGTAAAAGAAAGTGTTGTGGTACATCCTGATGCTGATGGGTCTGTGTTATAGCCTCTAGCCTCAGGACCCCTGCCAATGGGAGAAGTAAAAATAAAAGCAGAAGAAAGTTTGAGGTAGCTCCCGAGACTAGACAAAACTTGGATTGCAGCTTGTCCATGCTATAGCCTCTGGGCTCAGGGCTGCTACCACCAGTAAAGTTAAAATGAGAGATGGAGAAAACGTTGGGGGTACTGCCTGATACTAAGCAAGCTTGAATTCCAGCAGGCAGGAGATGCAGCCCGTTTGTCACTTCTAATTAGAAAAGTTATGCTGAAGCAATAGACAGCAAATCATATATATGTATATGAGTCGCATACAAAGAGGACAGGTTTCATTTGACCTCTTTGACCTCCTGGAAAGTCCAGAATTTAGTCTAAGGTCAAGTTCAAAATGACGTTTAGTAAACATGCATAGTGTATTAGAAACAATGCTACATGTGGTGTCCAGAGATCTGATTTTAAGTCCCATCTTCGCTATTTAATATCTTTTTGACTTTGAAATTTGTATTCGTTCGTTTGGGCTGCCAAACAGAATGCCACTGACTGGGTTGTTTAAACAAAAGAAACCTATTTTCTCACAGTTCTGGAGGCTAAGATCAAGGTACCATCAGGGTTGGTTTCTGGTGAGGCCTCTCTTTCTGGCTTGTAGACAACTGCCTTCTCATTGTGTCCTTACATGGCTATCTTATATGTGCGTGTGCAGAGAGAGGGAGATATGTCTGATGTCTCCTTCTTCTTTTAAAAAAAAAATTTTGTTTTGTTATTATTTATGCCTACAGCACCTGGTCTTTCAAGGTGGTCTCCCATCCAACTACTAATCAGGCTGAACCCTGCTTAGCTTCTGAGATCAGAAATCAGTCTTGTTCAGGGTGGTATGGCCATAGACCATGTACTGTGGCTTCACTGGGGCATGAACCCAGGACCTTCTGTGTGTAAAGCAGATGTGCTAACCACTACACTGTGGAACCATGTCTCTCCTTCTTCTTTTTTATAAGAACAGTGGCCCTATATAAATTAGGGACCCACCCTTATAAACTCATTTAATCCTAATTCTCTTTCTAAAGGCTCTGTCTCCAAATATTGTCATATTGGACTTCAGCATAAATTTGAGGGGGATACAATTCACTTCATTACAGAAATGTTGCTTAATTTTTGTTTCCTCATATATACCTTGCTAGGTAGTTGAAATAAAGAGATCAAATAAAGAGTTATATGCAGTAGATACTTAGTACTTGAATTTTAAATGTGTTTCAATTGATTTTTTACCCCTCCGCTATGTATAAGACTATTGATAGGAAGGGAGATATTGGCAGGAATTTAGAATTTATATGACTAGTTTGAGTAGATTACATATGAGCTTATAAGTTGATTTTTAGTATTCTTGAAGAACACATAGACGTTTTTGAAAAAGAAAGCAAACATTTGTTTCCTTGATTTATATACATGCTTTTCACAATGAACACAAATGCTAACTAAGCCACTTTGATTCATGACTGGTAGAACTGGGCATCCCCCCAAAGTAATTCATGTCAGAGAGCTTCGAAATCTATGAAATGCAACACAAATGTATCACATTTTTTTATTTGGAAATATATTTATACACTGAATCTCTCTCCAAGAAGTTTGGAAGTAACATCCAAAAAAAAACCCCAAATGCATTTGGTTGTTTCAGTTTTCTGCGCCTTATTGACATCAGTTGTGGAGTAATAGGGCTAGCATTCTGAGATACGTCATTTGTGTGACTGTGAGAACAAGCCGCATCCAATTAAAAGAACTCTTAGGTTGCAGTTGGCCTAACACTCTTCATGCAAATCTGACACATGTAACCTAGACTGTGCACAACCCACTTCTTACTCTGTGCTTTCTAAACATTCACCACACATATCAGAGAAATTTCACCATGTGAAAAACAAGGAATCATCTGGTGGCACAAAAATCCTAATGCTATTTTAGGATTTCAGCAAACATTAGATATGTACTTACCACAAACCAAGTATCAATGCCTTCTAGCCGAAGACCACCAGGAATGAATGCATCAGTACTGAACCCGCTGGATTCATTACTCATTGCAGTGAGGGAAAAAAACACATCATAAGAGACCGAAGGGCTTCTCAATAAGACGGTGTGAGAAAAAACCTATAATAGGATTTGGTTTGTTTTAGGTGATTTTGTGGAGGGCTTAAGGAAACAAAAGTTTGCTTCAGATTGGATGTGAGCAGGCAGGGGTAATTCTACAATTGTCCTAAGGACAATAGGACTTGGAATTATTGAATGGTCCTCTGTTAGAGGTGGTGGGTGTCTTAGAGAGCTTTTCAATCATTCCCCCCCGACCCCCTTTTTATCAAAAATGACACTGCTCAGATGCGAAATAACTTGCCCAAGGTTATAAAAATATAAGTTGGGCTTTAAATAAGTATGTGCCTTAGGAAAGCAGAGAAGAGAGAGGCCATTAGGGATAGCAAGGATGGTGGGGTGACTGGGAGAAGGTGAACAAAATTTATGAAGCAGTGAGTGTATCTGATCCACTCAGGGGTTGGGGTTGGAAAACAGTAGGCCATTCATCAGAGGTAGATAGTTTGTGGAGTTAATTGTGGGAAGAAAGGGCTCAACAAGAGACTGGGGCCAGATTATAAGAAGGTCTTGAATTTAAGAAATGGGCAGCCATTGAAGATGTTTGAAGGCAGTGCCAGGAAATCAGAAGAAATATTAACATTCACAGATAATCCTGATGTTCTTAGCAGGATAGTGGCTCTCATACTATTTTGACCATAAGTTAAAGTAAAAATACATTTTATATTGAAACTTTATGTGTGTGTGTGCGTGCGTGCGTGCACCTAAAACTTCAGTTTAACAAAACTAGAGCACTGTTTCCCCTTACATTCCATTGTAGCAGGCTCCCCCTCCCTCTACTTCACTCTATTGTATTTCATGTTGATTTCTATCCACTAAATTGATTTTTCTTCCTACTAAGGAATGCACCGAGGTTTAAAAAATGTTGTTTTGAGGAAATGAATCCATGTGGCAAAGGGGAAAAAGGAGTAGGACCACTGTTAATAGGTAACAGTTTATTTACAAAGAAATAGTTTATTTACAAAGAAGTTCATAAATTCATTCCTTCATCAAGCATTTATTAAGTCTCTACTGCATAGCAGACATGGATACAAAGATATACAAAGATACAAAGATACCCAAGTCCAGTAGCATCTTTGAAGTACTCAAGGTTGATGTGGGAGACAGGTAGCCAATTCACTGTTGTAAATCTTTAATAAATATTTGAGAAAATATTGCAGGATGATCTGCAATATTCTTCTTTGAGAAGAATAGGGAAGGCTTTACAGAGAAAAGGGTGCTTGAGGTGGTTCTTAAAGACTGAGCTTGCCAGCAAGGGCTGGGCACTGGCAGAGTGCATCCTAGGGGAAAGACAGTGTGACAATGACATGGAGGTTTGAAGCGCAAAATATGATCGGGGTAAGGTTGCCAGATTTAGGAAATAAAGATAGAGTGCACCTAGTTAAATTTGAATTTCAGATAAACAATGAATAATTTTTGGTCTAAGTATGTCTCATCGATCTGGGAGGGGTGAGACATTCTGTGTGGCTGGGTAGGTGGGTGTGGGGAACTGGTAGAATTGAATGTGGGGGTGTATTGTGATCACGTTGTGAAATGTTATGAGAAAATGTGACTCTCCCCTGTAGACGCTTGCTCACACTGAAGGCTCATTTGAGAATATTCGTAGAATGATGAAGAGAAATTTAAAAAATACACACAGAAAACTATGTAACCCTTGAGTCCTTAGTTTATTAACATTAAAAGGCAGAACCCCAGTGTGTGGGTGGAATGATTATTAATTATTAATGATTATTAATTGCAGTTGAATAATTGTTTCTCACCTTCTATCCTGCTGATTTTAAGTGTTTCTACGATGTCTTTTTGTCCTGTGTTTTGTTGAAAAGAGTGAATGAACACATTTTGCCAGGTATACTGATTTCTTATTATATTCCAGCCTGAAGTCAGAATTAAGTCGTTAACAGTAATAGAATGAATAATATGTGTGTGGTCAACAGGGTGAATCTTTGCTCTGTTTAAGCAGTTTTCCAGATGTCATAGACACAGGCTGTCTATCTTTCATCCTGCTCTCCCCCACTTTCCACCCTTGTTTGTGGAAATGGCTCTCCTTCCCCATCCACTCTTTGCAAAATCGTAGGTCGGCCCCTGGCAGGCCAGGAGAGGCACCTGACCCAAAAAAGACCAGGCAGAGTCCAGTTTCTCTTGTAGTAGTTGTGCTACTCACAGTAGCCATGTTTTTCTGCTATGTGGACTGGAAAATCAGGGGAAGCCAGTCAACACTGGGTGGTGGTGGTGGGGCAGGGCTTGGGCAGTAAATCAGAGAAGGAAGGATAGAGAGTGTGAGCATTTGTGTTAAAGCAAAAGCATACTAGAGTGAGAGAGTGAAGCATGAAGAGACACAGAATGTCAGAGAAGAGAGAGAGAGAATGAATAAGGACATCAATCAGGTCTTTGGGACATGATTAGGTCATGAGGGCAAAGCCTGCATATACGGGATTAGCGCACTTATAAAAGAGGCTTCAGAGTGCTAGCTAGCCCCTTCTGCCATGTCAGGTCACAATGGGAAGATGGCTGTCTACGAACCAGAAAGCAGGCTCTCACTAGACACCAAATCCCTTGGTGCCTAGATCATGGGACTTCCCAGCCTTCAGAACTGTGAGAAATGAATATTTGTTTGTAAGCCACCCTTTCTATGGTATTTTGTTATAGCCTGACTGAACTAAGACAGACATACATTCTTAAGCAGCTTCATCACATTTTTTATTCAAAGTCCAGCTCAAATTGCCTTTTAGCTTCATTTATCGATTTCTCTCTAGCTATTCCCTCCCCTTCCCTATGACCTCCCCCCTCCTTTTATGACAGAATTTCTCAAAGGCACCAAAAGATCTAATAATTTCTTCCTGGCTCATTTTCCCTCCTCTTGTGAAAGGTCAGGGGGCTAGAACTGATGAGAGACCTTATAAAGGTCAAGAGTGATTGGAGGTAGAAATATTTCAAATAGGGGAAAAATCAGTGTGTGTATGCACTTGTGCGCCTGTGTGTGTGCCATGTGTGCCTATGTGTTGTGTGTGTGTGTGTGTGTGTGTGTGTGTGTGCGTAAGGAGGAGAATCATGGTCTTGGCTTTAGAACCTTAACTGTGCTAAACTGAGTCTCTCACTCTACTAGGCCATGGGACGTTCAAGGCCTGTGTTGCTATCACCACTTATTTGATTTCGCGAATTTTACAGAATCTCTAATGTTAGGAAAAAAAACCCTGGTTTCCAGAAAAGAATTGAGTTGAGTCAAGAATGTACACGACTTTCTGTTTTCCAGCTATACTGTTTAAACTAAGCTAAAAAAACTGATATGCGTCACTGGATCTCATGAACTGTGCAGGGACAATATTTAGAGTCAAAGGCTTTTGACACAAATTTGTCTCTTCTGAAGGTGAGTGGTGGGTGGTTGGTTTTTTTGGAAGGAGAAAATTGAGGGACGTCCCCTTCCTTCTCTGGGTATTGCTATGTTGCCATCCCCAAGAATCTCTATCCAGACTCTTTCCCTCTGCTTGGAGAAGAGAGAACGGGAACTTTTGTACACAGCTGTACGAGGAGGAAGGCTTCATGTGGAGGCAGTTTTTACTGGTGTGCCATTGTATGAGGTGGTGCCCTTCTGGAGACCATATGCAGAAATGACTAGGAGTCTCCTGGGAAAGAATTTAAGGTGAGGGCAGAGACAATGAGACAACACAAATTTGGTCCAAGGAACAAAGCTCAAAGTAAGGCTTTGGGAGTATTTTGCATTCTATCCCTCCCCGCCCCCCGCACTCCCCCACCCTCCTTGTTCTAGGCACTGGTATTAGAGCCTTGAGGAGCGGAGACTGAAATACAAGGGCACTAAAGCTCCTCTGTCACTGCAGTTTCCATATGTGGTAACTTGGTTACACACAGAGAGTCAGCCTAAACCTTTGTTGCAGTTCTCTGGGTAGCTGATGGCCTGGCCAAGGATCAGAGCAGCCCACACCAGGCTTGGCTTGGGGTTTGGTGGGAGCCATGGTAGAAAAACGGCCTTGTCACATGCAGCGGGCAGGAAAAACCCTGCAGATACTCCTTGGAGTTCCCTGACATGTTTGAGTGTGGGGGTGGGCTAGGGCAGGCCTGGATTCTGCTATTGTGGGTGGAAATGGAGCTGGAAATGGAGCTGTTTCTAATACGGAGACCCTAGTGTTTGATTTGAGACTGGAATGATGTGGGAAACACTAGTGAAAACGGGGATATAAAACCAGTAACGTTTATCAAAAGCCTGTCATTGCTCGAGATCATTGAAAAACAATAAGCTGACTTTCAAAAACCAATAAAAGAACTTATAAAATGTGTTGTAATTTAGTTAAATTGATCAATAAAAAGAATTTACTTTGCATAGATGTAGATAATAAACTTGTTACAAAATAAATCTCCAGGATTAGAGCCCATTAAGGGTACCATAACCTTTCTTCTGTTCCCATCATAAGCTTGCGATCTCATGGCCGGAAGCCGCACCTGCAGTGAGAAGGCAGTTGTGGTCCTGCCCTCTCCTCCTCTGCTCCATGGACCAGCTCAGGGGAAGGATGTGTAATGCTTTGCGCCAGAGCTAGACTCAGTTCAGGGGCCTTCCTAATTCTCTGAGTCAAAGTCTTGCTCCAAGGAGCTTCCAGGAAATGCGAGTCTCTGTGGCCTTCCTTGCTGCCCTCGGTCTCTCTCATCCATCTCAGACCTAGTGTCTGGGAACATTTCAGCATCTCCACTCAGGCCTCCATTGACCCAGCAGCTGCTCTCTTCCCAGAGTAACTGGGAACCCCAGAGATCAGAGAATCTCACTGGGTCACCTTTAATTGTGGGGAAATGTTCCGCCTTTTCAATCGAGTCCTGTAGTGACTGTGCTGCCACGTGCAAGGCGCTGTGCTGGGCAGAGCTGGGAGACCTGCAGGGCTCAACACAGCGCCTCTGCCCTAGGAGTATTTGGGGACAGAGAACCTACAATGAAATTAGCAAAGGAAGAGAGAAGAAAACAGAAGGATGGTGTCATGGAATGGCTAAGAGTTTGGGCTCTGAAGTCTAAGATGATTGTATTCAAATCTCAGCTGCTGTAGGAGATTTTAGGGAAGGTCTATTAACCTCTTAAGTTTCAATGTTCTTGTCTATAAGATGGCAATCATCATAATACTTTCCTTTGCCTCAGACACAAAACCACCCCTAAACTGTATAGGCCCCAGGCAAACATTTGTGTGGGTCCCCTGTCTATATAAACAACTCGAGTCTCCCATCTGGTGGCCCAATCTCACACCACCCTGCAAAAGAAACACCACTCTGGGCAGTGGGAAGGGTTTGCTCACTAGGCACCTTTCCAGAGCCAGGGTCAGGCCAGTGGCCCTGGGATGACTCCGTAAGTGTGAGTCTCAGAGCTCCTTGGCACCTGGTTGACCCTACACTGTGTAAGGGAGCTGTGGGCCCAGCAGTGGTGAAGGACCAGACACTGGTGAGAGACCGAGAAAAGAGTGAAGAATGGTGCTTCAGAAAAGCACAGGTTCTCTGAGGTGTGAGACTGGGGTGTGGCCCTTTTTTTGTGTGAAAATGAAAAGAGATAATTTATGAAAAGCATTCGACAATTAGCGTGGCTATGAGCACATAATAATTTCTTAAAAATAATATTATTAGTGTTCTGACAGCAATAACTGCCAGATTCCAGAGGCTTGACAGCAATTTCTGGAGGGATTAACTAGAGGGAAGAGATTTAGGGATCAAGCGGCCGCCAGGTGGGGTTGCTGAGAGAAGGTGCCATCCCACAGTTGAGCTATGCAATGGCCTTCAAAGTGTCATCAGGACATCAACAAGTGACAGGCCTTGGAACAAATGGAGGCAATCTTTATTAAAGAAGCGTGACCTGAGTCCTGCAGACCCAGGAGAGCAGAAGGGTTTGCAGGGGCTGGTTGCAAGGACAGGGCAGAGTCTGGGGAGAGCCAAGGACCAGAGGCTGGAAAGTTCAGGGGGTGCCCAGGGAAGAGTGGGTAAATGCCGCCCCTCCCCCAGCTAGAGCAGAGGTTTGATGCAAACTGTAAAATAGCAGAGGGCTGTCTTACGAGACTGTGATGAAGGGAGAAGAAAAGAGCCCCCTGGAGGCCAAGAGCCACGTGGAGGGTGGCGGTAGGGTGTGTGGGGGGGGATATTCTTCTGAAGCAGGACTCACCAGGAGGAGTATTTCTCCCCTCCCCCAACTAATCCGAGGCTGCCCTGGGCTGTTGAGCCAGAGGTGGGGAGGCTTGAGGAGGTGCTGCTTGGTCTCTAGCAAACAGCCACCAGACAGCCATGTGTTTGTGCCAGTGAATCCCGAAAAGGATTACTGCGCAAATTAAATTAAAATTTAGGAAACACATACACAGCAACGAGACCTTCTAATCTGTAGCTCCAAATAGGCAAACATCCCTGTTCGAGCAATTAAGCAGCTGTGATGATGAGGGGCAGCCAAACGCTGGAGCTGCACTCATCACAGCTCAGGTCATGAACGCACCAGGTTAGGACGGTTTGTGGCGGAAGCGGGCTACACACCGCGACTCGCCCGCTCCGCACCCTCCTGGCAGCATCTTGTACACCCAGATTGTGCAGGCCTACCCTCTTTCCTGTGAAGGGAAGGACGAATCTAAGAAAAGGTCCTTCACTGGCTTTTGAAGGGGTGGATCGGGTGACCTTTGCCAAGGACAGCTTTAATAGACCCTGGAGATCGGAGCGCGCCAACAGGCTGCCCCACTGGGGGCCGGGCTTGTCCTACTCACCGGCTTCTCAGCAGCTGGGCTGAGGTGGCGGGACCACGTTCCTCCACCACCATTGTCACACTGTCTTTCAGAAGTTTTCTAAACAGCACCATTTTCTTTCGTGTTTCACATTTGAAAAGAAATATACAGAAAATTTGACAAATACAGAAAACCACAAAGAAAAAAAATTGCTCACAGCTCCTGAACTCTAGAATTCCTCTGTCAGCACTTTTGTGTGTAATTAGTTGACTTTTTTTTTTTTTTTAAATCAGTAACAGATGGCATCAGAATACATGTTTGGGTGAAATTCTTTTCTTTCCTCTTTTTTCTTCCTTCCTTCCTTCCTTCCCTTCCTTCCTTCCTTCCTTCCTTCCTTCCTTCCTTCCTTCCTTCCTCCCTCCTCCTCCTCCTCCTCCCTCCCTCCCTCCCTCCCTTCCTTCTTCTCTTTTCTTTCTTTTGAGAAAAATAAACGGATACATTTTCCGTATTCAGAATGGGAGAACATCTTATCCCTTGGTATAGAAAGGACGGCGGTGGAGTGTGGGGCTGGGTGGCTCTGTCTCTCTCTCTCTTTCTCCCAGAAATGAGATTACTGGGTCTTCCTTTGTTTTGTTGTTGTCGTTGTTGTTGTTATTGCCTTTGTTTTAAAGTCTATTTTGTCTAGTATATGTATTGCTACCCTAGCTTTTTTAAAAATTTGTTTCCATTTTCATAAACTATCTTTTTCTATCCTTTCACTTTCAGTCTCTGTGTGTCTTTCAGTCTGAAGTGAGTCTCTCGTAGAAAGCATATGTAAGGGTCTTCTTTTCTTTTCCATCCAGCCAGCCTATGTCTTTTGATTGGCACGTTTAATCCATTTACATTTAAACCAGTTGTTGCTAGATATGTAGCTACGACTATTTTATTACTCATATTTTTGATCTCCTTCTTCTCCTCCTTCTTCTTGGGTGAGGTCCTGTCGCTTCTGTTAAGAAAATGTGAGTTCTGGTGCCTGTGTCAAGCAGGTCTATTTCAGTGACAAGCAGAATAAGTGGAGTGGCCACTGGGCAACATGGTTTTTTTCTCTTTCTAGATCACGTGCCAAAGACAATGCAATACATATAGTAAACTCAGAGAAAAGGCAAATTAAAGATGTTTTTCAGACATTTAATTCAACAGAAGTTGGCTTTTTCTAATTTTTTTTTCTTCTCCTTTTCACATTCTTATTACTTTAACAGAATTTCAAGATACTTACGAGTTAAGATACTTAAGACCAAATCAATCGTATGGCTATTGTGCTCTCCAGAACATAAAAATAGGAAGTAACCTAAGAACAGAGAAATAACGATGTCTTCAACAAAAAACACATACTTTTCAGAGTTCATGGAATCTCAGAATGTAGGATCTTAAAACACCAGAGAGCCCATAGAGGTGATGTAGCTAAACACCTGGGGAGTCTACACTTACACTCCTTTTAGTGACTATGGCAGACATCATTAATTGATCACATTTTTCCCATTGCCGTGTAGAGATGTGGCCTAAAAATTCTTCTCAGCAAACCATTCTGGTCCTCCTCTATCAGTTCATGAGAGTTGGTACTTAAGGTGAAAGTGTGACGTGTGACATTTGACTTAGATATATCACCCACTCTATGGAGGCAGTTTCTCTTATCCTTGGATAAGTAATTTAGGACGTCTTATGTCTGCTTCCAACTTATCTGTGTAGCTCCCAACAATTCTATGTACCGTGAAGTTCAGCCAAATGGAATCCTTTCTGGTCCCCAAAGAAAGCCTTCATTGTTCTTATATTACAATGTAAGTCTTTAGAAGTGTACAGTATTGCTACCACTCTAATAACATTCTAGCATTTTTCAATGAGTGTGCAAACACTGCCTTGGCAGCAGTTTTCTAACCATTCATGCCTTAAAAATTTTATGTCATCACTTCCCTTAAATTCTCATACCACACTATACCTTATAATAAACTCTTGAAGGTGTTTTGTCTCCAAGACTTTCTAATTTTATTTTAAGCTGCTTTAAATTTTTCTCTTGGCCAACATTTTTAGAACATCTAAACATTTCAGAACATCTGGATGAAACGTAAAAGGCTTAGCTAATCTTTCCAATGTTTGGTCTGCCCAGTGCAACAACAGTAAAAATTTCAGAAGGAAAATCTTTCCTTTTTCTAGATTTAATTTATTGGAATTTGATGTTTTTCTCTACCAGTGTGAAATCACTTATTCTTGTTTTCATTGTCTCAGTCAAATCTGTATCTTAAAAAAAAAAAAAATCTGTATCTTAGCAACTATTTAAGAGGTACCTTTCAGAATATGTTTTTGTGCAAAGGTAGATAACTATATCTTTCTTGGAGCATAACAAATGTATAGACAGTTACAGGCTCACTAGCATGCTGATTACAAATTTCATGGTAGAAACTCACTGAAATCTCCATAACATTAATATTCATTATAAAAATAGAAGGCAGAATAAGGTGAGTCTCTTCTAAGGGAGAGCTGAGGTTATGGCACACTAAAAACTGTGACATGAAAAACATTTTGAAAAATAATTAATAACTCTTCTGACTTAAAAAATAACAACAAATCTACATTACATCTGTCATGTAAATACAGAGTTCCTTAAATCGATGCCTGCCTGATTATTCTTATTTGTTCCAAACCACAGTTCCTCCTGTTTCTTTCTTAGATTTAATGCAAAACTCTCCGTCTTCAAGTTGTCAGCTTCCTCTTTTTCTCTCCTTGGTGGAGCTGGCTTACAGCTAAATACCATTGTTACTATGATACTTTTTCATTGCTTCAAAATGTATAGTCACCTTCTGTTCTTCTAGCTGAAATAATCCTTATTCTTTTAATCTTTTCTCAGAAGTTCTGTTTAGTCCCTTTTTTATTGCTCTCCAATGGATCCTCTCTGAGTTCACTAGATTTTGTTTAATTCTGTATTGAACAGAGTAGTTTAATAAAGGTTGTTTTCCATTGTTCCAAGGCAAGTGAATGGTAATACCCTGATGGGGACTGACAAGTGATACTGCATGAAAAAAGCACTTTGTGAACACTAAAGGAGCACCCAAATGGAAGAGATGATTATTGCTTGATTGTACACCTTGAGCAGAGGTCCTTATTTTTGGAAGTAGGGTTTAAATATTTGTCCATTTATTCAACAATAACCTTCTTAGCAAATGTTAAGTGCTAGACAAGTATTAGAAGTTGTACAAAATCTGCTTCAAGAGTCTTTAGCTTTCAACCCTATAGGACAGTTTTACTTGCTATTTCAGTTAATCTCTAATAAGTAGTATAAAGAAGTTCTCAGGGGTTGGGTCAGAGCAATGTTGAACAAGCTCCCTCTACCTTAATCAAAAGCAAATTTCCTCTCCCTTCAGTCATTCAGTCCCAGAATCCTGGAACACAATCTAGGGTTCCTTCAACTCATTTCTACATGAGGGTAGGTTTGCTGTTATTTGGGCATTGTCCCCTCAGACTGAGGGCAGTATTTTTGTCCCTTTGTGTAAATCTTGATGTTTCAGTCTTCAATTTTTTCCATTGTTCTTCTCAGCTGGTTCAAAGAGTTTTCATATAAGTTAGACACATGTTAACTATGTAAATAAGAATGTTGTAGTTTAAGCAGAAACCATTTATCTGATTTATTTTAACAATAATTACAGTGCATTTATTGAATGCCTACTCTATTCTATAGCATGCTAATCAATGTTCACTCTCACAGGGGGCTCACATCCCAAGAGGTAGAGGCAAACATATATAAAAATGAAACTATAAAGTATTATGTATGATGTGGAGTATGGGAATCAAACAGTTTTACCAAGGGACTAGGGATAGAAAAAGTCTTGAGCTGAATTTCAAAAGATCAGAGGACACCAACTTTCTGTTTTGGTCATGATAGGGTAACAGGCATAAGATTTATAATCTTGTCATAAAGAAATATAAAAGTGTAAAAATAATATGTATTAACTTTACAACCATAGGGATAGACTTGAGAATAGGGAAACGCATGAGGTGAGCTTCCATTCATCTCAGCTTTTTGCCTGGGCACTTTTCTAATCTCTGCACAAGAAGGAGAATCCACACACAGATCAGTAGTCCCAGTGGAAAGAGCAAACAGAGATCAGAGTTTGGTGCTATTGGCTAACTGGAATTGGCTGGTCAGGGTACCTGAGAGGAGAACACTGCTTAGAAAAGTACTTCCAGAAATTTGTATAGGGGTTCTTTTTAGTCTTTAGTTTTTAAGCTGTGCCTATGCAGGGCGAGACTCCATGAGAACTGGTAGAAAATAACTACTAGGACTGTGAGCAGACTGGAGATATCTGAGGTTCCATATTTCTGGAAGATATTGGAATTCTGAAAAGCTAGAGTGGAAGGCCTTGCCAAACATTCCAGACATTTAATTAAGAACCCAGAAAGGCTATACCTTAAGAATAGGACTACTCTTGTCATAGATAAAGGGCTGTTTTTAGATACCTCTTTGCAAAGCCTACAATAAGTCTGAATAAGGTAAAGCTGATCAGCCAGTAAATCAATTACATGCCAGAATAAAATTCAAGACCATTTAATGGAAGACAACATAATGCAGCATCCACAATATGTAGCTCATGATAAAAAGAAGTAGATGTCCAAAAAAGTAGTAACATAATCAGGAGAAATATCAACTAATACACACACAAAATCAGAAATGACAGATACATCAGAATTAGCAGGTGAGGATTTTAAAGTGGCTATTCTAAATACATGCAAAATCTTAAAGGAACAAAAGAACACTGAGTATAAACAGATTGGAATCTCAGGATAAAAATGGAAATTACAAAGAATAATCAAAATGGAAATTCTCAACTTGAAAAAAATATGTAAAATGAAAAATACACTGAAATGACTTACAATTTACAACATGGAATAAACATTTGATGATATCCAATATCCATTCAAGATAAAATTTCTCGTCAAAACATGAATATAAGGAAACTTCTTCAGTCTGCTAGAAAAAAATTATGACAAGCCTATAACTAACATCATACTTAATAATGAATGATTGAATATGTTCCCCCTAAGATTGGGAACAAGGCAAGGGTACTAGTCTCGCCATTTCTTTTTCATACTGTCCTGGAGATCCTAGTCAGTGAAATGAGGTGTGAAAAGAAACAGAGGGTATACAGATTGAAAAGAAGTAAAGCTGCTTTTATTCCCATTTGACATGACCGTACATATAGAAAAATTTAAGAAATCTACCAAGGGCAAAAAAAAAAAAAAAAAAAAAAAAAAAAAAAAGTTAAACCCATAAATAAATTTAACTGGGTCAAAGAGTACAAGATTATTATATAATTAATTGTATTTCTATATACCAGCGATGTACTACTGGGAAATGAAATTATAAAAACGCACAATATTTGCAATAGGATAGAAAAGGAATATACTTAGGAATAAATTTAATGAAAGCTGTGTAAGAACTTTCTGTTTAAAACTGCAAAATATTACAGAGATACTTCTCTCGTTAAAGAAGAAATATACTATGTTCATGAGTTATAAACACAATAGTGTTAAAATGACAATTCTTTCCAAAGTGATCTATAGATTCAATACAATTTTCAATTAAAATCTCAACAGGATTTTCATTTTAGAAATAAGCAAGCCGATTCTAAAAATTATATGGAAATGCAAAAGACCTAGAATAAACAAACTAAAGTTGAAAAGAAAAGCAGGAAAAAGTTGTTTTAAAACTTACTGTAAAGTACACAGTAATCAAACAGTGTCATTTTAGTGTAAGGATAGGAAAATAGATAAAGGAATAGATAGAGACCAGAAATAGACTACATTAATATAGTCAACTAATTTCTGATGAAGTTACTAAAGGAATTAAATGGTAGGAATACTGCTGGAAGAAATGAATATCTTTAAGGAAAAATGAATCTCGCCTCCATCTCACTCACACCATACACAAAAATTAATTCAAGATAGATCACATACTATATAAAAAATAAATCCACAGAACTTCTAGAAGTAAGCACAGGAGAAAAACATAAATTTTGTGTAAGCAATCTAGCAATCTAGCAATTTCCTAGATAAGTCAAAGAGAGCAGAATCTATAAAGGAGAAAACTGATAAATTTGTTCAGCAATATCAAAAGCTTCTATTTATCAAAAGAGGTTATTAATTAAAAGATAAGAATGCCATATATGGGGAGAAAATATTCACAAAACATATCTGACAAAAGGTTTCTATCGAGAATATATAAAGAACTCTTACTCTTCAATATTAAAAAGACAAAAAACTCAGTTGAAAATGGGCAAAAGTCTTGATCAGAAACCTCATAATAAAGGATACACAAATGGCCAAAACCACATAAAGAGTCTCAACATTATTAGTCATTAGGGAAATGAAACTTGAAACCCAAATGGGATATCACTTCACACCTAATAGAATAAATGACAACAACAGCAATAACAACAGCAACAAAAACTGATGAAACCAATGTAATTAATAATGTGGAGCAACTGGAACTCTCACCTATTGCTGATGGAACTGTAAAATGGCACAACCTGTTTGGAAAAAGTGTGGCAGTTACTTAAAAAGTCAAACTTATATCCCCTCTTCAACTCTCTAAAATAATATGAACACAAAATAAAATGGGAGCTCCAAAATAAATGGAAACATAAGACAATAAACATTCTTACACAAAGATGTTCATTGCTGCTTTACTATTACTAGCAAAAAAGTAAAAACAATGCAAATATCCATTAACAGTAAAAGCTATAATATAAACATACAATGGAGAACTATTTAGCAATTATAGAAATGAGCTAGTAATGTATGTAACAACACAGATGTATCTTGTGGTATGCTGGTAAATGTTTAGTAAGCAGTTCTCCAACACCTAGTAGAAAAAGTTCTAATTTGTAATGTTTGCTTATTTTTATGGTGTTATTACTCCCACCATGGCCAATTTTAAGCTACCAATGTGATTATACAGAACCCAGAATTGGGAAGAAATGCACAGCAGCATACAATTACACAGAATGAATGTAGATAACCTCAAGAGAATGGATAATAGTGAAATGTAGTTAAAATATTAGGAAATGATGCATTTTGAGATAAAAATGTTCTTTGTTTTAAAATATAATTTATTTAATTGTGAGTTTATATGGTTTAATTTTTAATATAGTTATTTTTAGCAATCAGTTCTCAAAATTCCTGAAAATTTAGCAGTTAGCTCTTAGAAACTAATTTGAGCTAACTCCAGCTTGCTAGTGGATGAATCTCCAAGCATGCTGAATGAAAAAGCCAATCACTAAAGAGTAACTACTATATGGCTTGATTTACATGAAGCTATATAAGAGGCAAAACTAATTTATAAAGATAATAACTCAGAATATTCGTTGTCTCTTGGCTTGGAGTAAAGAATGAGATTGACTAGAAATGAACAGGAGAAAACTCTCTGGGGTGCTGGAAAAGTTCTATATCTTGATAAGATGTATGTTTTTGTCAGATTTTATTGAACTATACACTCAAATCAGTGTGTTTCTTTGCATGTAAACTGTACCTGAATAATAAAGAAAAGCAAAATGATATTAGCCATATGAACAATAAAATAATTAATGAATGAAGCCAAAATATATACACACACACAAAGACAGTATCAAGCCAAAAGAGAGGGCCCACCATGAACAAAGAATATGGAAGTGTGAAAAAGTCTGTTATATTTGGCACATTCCATTGGTTCTATTTGTCTAGATAATCAAGTTTAGTGACAAGATGGCCAGAGAGGCAGGCTGGGGCCTGAGTGACTTTATATAACAATCCATGACAGTGGCCCTTTGATCCAGACCTCAACAAACATTTTCTGTAAGGGGAAGGATAAGAAATATTTTAGACTCTAATTGCATATTCTTCTTCTCTTCTTCTTCTTTTACAGCCCTTCAAAAAATAAAACTAGTCTTAGCTCAGGATTGTACAAAAAACGATGGACTGAGTTTGGCCTGCACTTGGCAGTCTGCTGGCCTCCGTCCTATACTAAACACTTTGCGTGTATAAAAGGGGTTCCTCCAACCAGAACCATGACACAAGGGTTACCAGAGAGATTTGGGAGCACACAGAAGAGAATGACTAATTCTTTCTGGCAGAATCTTCTCAGAGGATGTAGTATTTGGGTTGGGTTTTGGAGGATAAGAAAGTTCACACGGAGAATATCAAGTTACAGGGGATAGATATTTCCACTGAGAGTCAGGCTCTGTCATTTGACAGTCATATGATATGGGGTAAGGCTTTGCTGGCCCTGAGTTTCTTCATCTTTAAGGTGAGTCTTATAATACCCTTCTAATCTGGGAAGAAATGCAAAGAAGATTAAAAGAAAAAAACACCTACAAAAACAAGAGTCTGCTTGAAAGTTAAAAGTGCCTTAAAAACATGGTTGTTGCCTCAGACCCTTCATCTTGCATGAACCAGGATGACTCATGCCACTTATGTGTGCTTGGTTATTGCTGAGATCATTGGATTTATGCCTGAGTGTTTGGAGCTTACCACTCAGCTCTCAAGAGAGGACCGAGTGAGTCAGGAACAGACTTTGGCATCTCCTTGTTGATTGTTATGTGAGCCATTTGCATACTGATCTAAAACTCAATTTGTTCAGCTCCTTGCTTCTTAAAAGTACAAGTCAGATGATTATTTGGTGTTTTTGAGGGTCAGTGTCAGTATCTGTTCCTCTCTGTGCAACTACTAATTTTTCCCATTATTTCACAACGCCTGACATTCTGACACCGTAGATTCAAGTCCTTCTTTAGAATGAAAATAGATTTTGGGGGGTGGGGAAGGGAAGTGGTACATATAAACTAGCTATCAGCCAGTGAAATGACTTAGTGCATCAGATTCCTGGAAATGATGTAATGGAGACATTTGTTTCTGAGTAGACTATCTGGGGCCAAATTCTGTGTGCAAATTTTTTAGTCTTTCTGTTTCTCCGTTTTCTTATACATGACATGAAGATAATGACACTACCTAGTAGTAGCCATTAGCATTTAACATGCAACCATATATCAGGAACATAGCACAGTGCCTGCCAGATAGTAACACATGTTAGCTATTATTGTTATTTCTAGTCAAGGTCAAGTGGAAACAGTAAAATAGTTTTATAGCTGAAGCTAGGAGTGGGAGAAAGGAAAAACTGAGATGGGACTAAATACAAAGATCATCTAAATTATTGTTTTTTCACATATTGAACCTATTAGTATTGTCTAATGTGAGCAGTATTTCAGTATAGAATGAAAAGTGTCCTTGTCACCCTACCCTAAACAATAAAGTCTTCATCATGGTGAGACTTAGATTATTCTTCATCATGGTGAGACTTAGATTATTCTTCTATTCTTCTATAGCCTACCTATTGCATCTGTTTGTTTATTTGACTGTCTTTTCCTCTCTAGACAGTGAGCTACTTGAGGACAGGGATTCTGTTGTTCATCTTTTTATTTTTATTACTATCATGGGGCCACTGGGTACAAATTTGATGCTCAATAAAATGTTCTTTAAATGAACGCTTAAATAAATATCCATATCCTTAATTTCCTATATGCGTAGGCAGATGTATTTACATATTTATGTTCACAGCTAAATTATTAGGGTCATCAAGATTAGATGCCAAGTACTATGTGCAAACTTGAGCAAATTCCAGAAGTACTTAATCTGTTACTAGTCGATCCAATTCATTTCTCCTTCAGTTCTAGAAAAAAAAAACAAAAATCCCAAGGAAAATGATATAAACCATTTAAACTCTTAAAAACTCTTAGAAAGTAGAAATGTTACCCACTGGAACATAAGGCAAACCTATTTAAAATGGGGATTTTGGGGGAAAAATGCTTTACCTTTATTGACAGCGAGCCAATATGATATTAAACAACAGATGAAATTCAGTGAGAGAGACAGCCAATTTCATCTTTGAGAATTCAGTTAAAAAAAAACAAACAAACCAGATTAACTGGTGATTTTCCTGAAGTGATCTGTCAATTTGTTCAGAAAGGTTAATTTGGCAGAATCAGCCTTAAATTGGTTTCCAGGGTGTACCTTAATTGTATTACTTTTCAGCAAAATATTTCCGTCAATCAGAAACTGTTTTTAAAATTAACCCGCTTGCAAAGCTGAGGTCCAGGAGAACTGAGTTCTTTGGCCAGGAGGACAGGGGCCTGCATCACGTATCATGAGAGAGAGAGCACTCTGTGTGGAGATAGCGTGTTGGGGTGTTCATGGTGCGCTTTGGGCGATAAATTCATGTTGACATGTTTTCTTTTTGGAGAAGTCCTACTGTAGTTGAAAGAGTAAAACTTAGAGTTCTTGTCTTCGGCCTTCCGGTTTCTTTATTTTAAAGGTTCATAACCTTGCTTAAGTCACATCTTTTCCTTGTATCTTGCTTTCCTCGACTAGAAAATTTAAGAGCTAAATTAGGTGCCCACGAAGATTTTTTTCAAGTTCTAAGCCTACGTGAGTCTATAAATTATTACCCCCAAATCCATTTCTGAGATATTGCGAGGGCTTGAAAAGATATTGGGGGATATCTACAAAGTCAGAGCTATTTGGAGTTTTCAGGAGAACTGTTGGTAATCAAAGGGTACCTAAGGCACTGCATAGAATATCTATTCTTGGGGATGGAGAGCTCAGAAAAGGAGCATAAGGTAGATAAACGTCTCTTCTACTAGCTCTCCCATAACTATGGTGAGGCCATTATGAGCTATGTTGATGTTTGTGCTGAGCAAGACACATGTGACCAGTGCATGGGGACTACACACCGAGAAGACAGCGAGAAACAAGGAGCTTTTTTTTTGGGCCGAGTCTGCGGCAGGGGGGGGGAGGGAGAGGAGAAAAAACTCTCCAAAGATTTCTGCCTGAGGGAAAGAGATGTGCAGTTAGATTTCAGGCTCTTCGTGTCATAAATACCTACTCAGTACCTAGTCTTTCATAGACACTCTGGAAATAATGCTGAACAGCACAGATAGAGTTCTTACCATGAAGAACGATATGTAAAACAGGCAATACTATTACATATCACGCTAAGGAGAGTGTAGGGTCACATAGCAGCATATATGAGACATCTAACTCAGGTTTAGGGAGTTTGGGAGGTTTTTTAGAGAAAGAAAAACTGAAAAATATGTAAATGGGAAAAGTGGAAGGAAGTATTTAACACAGAGGGATCAGTTTGCACAAAGGCCTGAAAGTCACAGACAACAGGGCAAGTTCAAACTTCTGAAAGTAGTTTAGTATGCCTGGAGAGTAAGGGAGGGAGGCAGAGAGTGAGTGGTGGAGAGAACTCTAAAGTCAGATTCTGGAGGGCCTCTTTAAGCCATAGGAAGGAATTGGGTCTTTTATTTAAATACAGTGGGAAACTCTGAACAACTTTAAGCAGGGCAGTGATGGGATCAGATTTGTGTTGTAGGATGTTCCTCCTGGCTGCAGAGTAGAGAGAGGATTGGAGGGGGCAGGACTGGAGATGGGAAAAGATAAGAGAGAGGGGTAGAAGGCTTTTGAAATCCAGGTGCGAGAGAATGGTGGTGTGGGCAATGGGATTGGAGAGAAGTGATGGATTCATGAAATGTTTAGGAGGCAGACTAGGCAGGACTCAGTGAATGAGATGATGGGGAGACAGAGACATTTAGTTCATAACTGGTGGTATAAAGATTTTCACAGTGTAGCTCTACTGTGTTGAGACCTTGGTACATAGTAGGTTTTGAATTAAAAGATGTTGGAGGTGGCTAGTGTATAGAACTTCTGTTTAGATGAGGAGTTAATAATCTTCTCTTTCTCTGAAAATTGGCCTTCTCTCTGTTTCCTTCCATGATTCATCAAGATTGGTTTACAAGCTGCAATTTTTGTTTTGTAGGACCCTGGGTCTCCTGGTCTTGGTTGATTGGACAAAGAATAGAAATTTAAATAGGAAATTTAGTTTCTTCTGGGAATTTAAAATTGTGATTGTTTATGTAAACTTGGGAGCTGCAGGGTGAACATATTTTCTACCATGTAGACTGGGAAGCGAAGAAAGATGGTGAGCAGAGAGAAGGATAGAGGTTGTGCAAAGATGAGCATAAATCAGAGATGGGAAGACAATTCTGGTGTCTTTCCTGTCCCTTCTTCAGACCTAGCTATATTCCTGCTGTTGGGTTCCATGAAATCCTCCGTATCCCTCTTAGAAAGCCCCATCTCTCTTTTTTTTCTGGCTAGCTTGAACTGGTTTCTGCTACTTGCAACAAAAGAATCTAAGTGAAATACATAACACACTGGAACCCTGGCAAAAACATAGTTCTTAACATAGCCTTCTTGCTTGTACCACCCCTGAATACAGTTCTCTTTTCATGCTTGGCTTGGGGATGCCATTTATAGAGACGCTTTCCAAAGGTGATATCCAATTAGCGCAGTGGTGGCTCTGGATAGCTCTACTTTAGCCATGACTCACAGGGCAGCTCCCTTTGTTGGTGGATATCAGAAAAAAGCTTAGAGATAATTGTACCCAGCTCCCTTCGGAACCAAAGCTGCTTTGATTTGGTATTGTGCCAAGCATAGCAACTCAGGTCTGATGGATTCAGTCCTTTTAAGAAAGTTATGATTAGAATCAGGAGCACTGATAACATTTTACAACCTGCTGAGGGTGAAGTTTTTCTACAAATTATTCTCATAAATATCTTAAATTTTCTGTAGATCTAACTCCAAACCCAAAATGTTTTGGCAAGAATTACAGAGCATTTTGGGACTTTTATCACATGCTGCTCTCTGAATTTAGTAACTGAGTGAATGCGTTATGTACCAAATTCCTTTGCTTAAGGAAATAAAGAACTATGTTTTCAAACTGAAGTGGGTTTGAGGTTTTGCAGCCATTAAATTGAAAAAAAAAACAAAAAACAAAAAACAAAAAAAACCCCCAAAACCAGCCTAGCCGTATTTGGGCTGAGTCTACAAAGCAAAAGAAAGTCAGGGAGTTGAGACAATTGGTGATCAAATCATGATGATGAGAATTTAGAAGGGGACATACATACTACATAGTGGTTAAGAGATCTGGCATTAAACACATCTTGGTTGGAGCCTAGCCTTAACCTTTTTCAGTCAAGCAGCTTTGAGTATATTTTGGTATCTTTTTATAGTCAGGCTTCTTTTCTATAGAATGGTGATCGTAAGACCACCAACTTCAGAAGGTTTTGTGAAGGTTAAGTGAGATAGTGCACATAAAGCACTTGTGGTGATGAGGCATGGTAGAAACTCATTGCATTTGGTGCTTGGATGAGGCAGGTTAAAGGAGGGGTTATGAACATAGGATGGCACACTGTTAATTTAACAGTCCTCTAGCACAGGGGATGACGAGCTTTATGCCTGATAGTCAAATCTGCCTGGCAGCTTGTTTTTGTCTGGTCCGTAATCTAAAAATGTTTTTTACATTTTTAAAGGTAATAATGTTGAATGAACTTCAATGAGCCCTGTGCTTCTGGAAAAAAAGTAATTCTTAAAAAATTTCTTCATTTTTTTGTTTTCTGAAGCTGATTGCAGACAATCATTCTACCCTGGCATATTCTGAGATAAGACCTGTCTTCATCCTACCTCAAACTTCCATAAAACTCATGGATGATTCATTCTCCTGTGGACCTCAGGTCCTTTTCCTTCTCTGAAATGTTCTTCATTAACAAACGTTGACTCTATGGCAATAGCCTGAATAAAATCATCACTTTAATTGTCTGGTGCATTTTGTTTTTGCCACAGGATTATTAAAAAACAAGAGCAAAAAACAAACAAAAATGCAACGGGTAGTGTTGCCCACAACACCTAAAATATTTACTATCTTGCTGTTACAGAAAAATTTGCCGATTTCTTTTGTAGGCTGAAAGGGCCCTGGCCCAAAGTTTCTACCTCAGAGATACCATAAGGAATTGGAACGGGGTGGGGTGGGGAAGGTAAGGGGGGAATTGAGCAGTGTGGAAATTGTAGCAGATAAAAAATAGTCAAAAGTGTTTGTGCTGAATCTTTTCCCAATATTATCTCATTTAATTCTTCATGAATGAAGGGTTGCAGAAAGTGCCATCCCAAAATATACCTCTTTGGCATAAGGGTAATTTTAAGATGATTATTTTGAGAAATAGCAGATACAAAAGAAGCTTTGAAAACAGTAGAAGTGACCCTTTTGTAAGGGACAATTACTTTTATAAAGAAAATCTCCATTTGTAAGAGGTGTCTCCCTCTCTGTACCAAGGAAGAAGAATGACTCTAAATCTCTGGAAACTCTTATCAATGGATAAGGCATTGACTTAAATCTTCACAACAAACCTTACTCTTGCTACCATGATTTTCCTGGTAACCTCTTTGTAACTGGCCTCCTTCCCCTTCCCAATGCCTTTTTTTTTCTTTCGTTTATAACTAAAAATGATATTTAAACTGGAGTTCTAAGTCACTTTGGAAAGTTACTCATTTTTCCCTGGGTATCTCCCATGTAAACATGAGGAATACAGGTTAATAAACGTCTCTTTATTTTTCTCCTGTTAATCTTTTACTACAGAGGTCTCAGCTAAGAACTCAGAAGGGTAGAGGAAAAACTATTTTTCATCCTTATTACAATCTTGCAGAGTAGGTAGTTATCATCCTAATTTTATAGATTAGATAATTGAGTTTGAAGTTAAGTCATGTGCCCAAGATCACAGAGCTAATAATTGAAATATAAATCTTGAGCTCTCTGACTCTACAGTCCACATTCCTTCTACTAAAATTGTATTATGTTCAAGAATTGAAGCTCTTTGTGTAGGAAAATGAGCAGACTGGAATACTCTACTAGGAGGATGGAACTAGGCAGATTCTAACTCATCAAACAGAAGAACTTCTAAGAACTTGGGCTTCCCAACCAGGGGCCAAGTCTGTTAAATTTTCTATCAGGCACTTTGTATAGCTAAAGATAAGATTCCAAGACTTAAAAAAATCTGGAATTCTTGCTACAGAATACTTTGATATATACCATATTGACTTTTGCAGAATTTTGATCAGTGATTCTCAGTGGTGATTAGGATGGGAGACTAGGCCACCTTAGAGGAGGAGCACATCAGAATCACTGGAGGAACTCAGTCATTTCAAATATTCTAATAGACTTCGACACCTTTGAGACCTACTCTTACTTTTGAGAGTGTGTCCTTAGGGATGAAAAAATATTTTAGTACCAATGTTTCTATAATGTGCCTCAGTTATAACTTAAAAATATCAAAACTGTAAGAGGATTTTGCACTTTAATCCAGGGAATTAATAATATTATTTTGTTCCATTTAAACATATTTAATATTATTTTTTCAACTTTACATTCTTCTTTTCAAATATACCCATACCCTGAAACCATTTTTGAAGTGGAGATAATTTTTTTTCTCTATTTGCTCAGCTGCTGCAAGCAAATAATTGATTTGAATTTAATGCTACTGTTTTCTGCCCCCAGAAGCACCCCAGTGTAAGTTTCCATTAAGCATTTAAAAATTCATTAAAATATTGGCTTTGTTTTGTTTTGGTTTTTTATCCCCTGTTTTTCTGGAAATAAAAATGATTTAAGAAATCCTAGAATTGGTCCTTATATAGATGTGTTAATTTGAAGTAAATTATTTATATTTCTTGTCATGCCTATGCCTTGCTGCCTACCTAGGCTGGGACTTGGTTGTAGATAACCTGCTTTCACAAATCTTTAAAATGGTGATTAGAGGTTTGTTTCTGCAGAAATAATGTGATGTGAACATGTTGGCTCTGGAAAACAGAATAATATCTTTTGTTTTTAAATGTGAAAGTTTATTTTTGAACTACGAGCTTAATGTTTTGTGATATTCTGCAAGCTTTCCATGTGCATGAAGGAATTATTTATGGTTCAAAATTATTCTACTTCAACATGTCAGAGGAGGGTCTGTTAATTTTATGTAGCTGGTGCCCTAGGCAGAAAAATCTCTTTGACATTCAAAAGCTATTTAAAAATATTGGTTTATCTTTTATGGAAGTAACTTGACTGGATCTTCAAAGGAGTTTCAGTTTAAATAAAAATGATTAGAGATTAATATTCAACAATGCCCTAAGGTTACAATTGAAACACAGAATTGTCATCATTTTGAGCTTTTTTTCTTAAACAAAATGTTGGTTTTAACTTACTATAATCTACAAGAAAAATATTAATTAAAAGCACTCAAAAACGATAGAAGGGAAATAATACCACACACACAATAATACACACACACACACACACACGCACACACACACACACCTGGAATAGCTGAATTAAGACCAGCCTTTTTTTATGTCAGTATAAATAGTTTTCATTTCTTTAACTAGTTTTTTTTCTTATATCTAATATGTACTGGATATGAAACTAAGTATACATATATATATTATCTCATTTCATTCTCTTAATAATTCTTTAAGGTAAATAATAGTCTTCCTCTTTTAGAGAAAGAAAAAGTTGAAACTCAATGAGGTTAAAAGTCACAAAACGCTTTCTCTAATTGAAGAGGATGGCATTTGACAATGGTTCTGACTTTAACATTAGCATTCTTTTGACTACTAGTTGGCTGTCACCAGGGCTAGTTAACAGGATGTTGTCAATAAAGTGGGCCAGCAGGACGTTCAGTAGAAAGTGAAGGTGATCAAGGATTTTTTGGATTCCGTTGTGAGAGAGAGCAAGAGGCTACTTGCTTTGGGACAAGACAGTAGATGCAGAGTGCCATCCTTCCCACAAAAAAAACAAATTAGTTCTGATCTCCTTACTAATGAGGATTGAGGAAGTCACATACACCGATTAATTAGTTCAGACTAAGGTCAAGAATCTATGTTGCTCTGTGCCATTTAGGATAATTCATCCAGAATGGCATTTGCAATTGCAAATACCACAAATCATCCACTCTCATCTGCCATGACTCTTTTTTTAAAAAATGTGCTTAATGTTAAGTTGAATGGAGCCATAGGACCACCACTCTGTTTACAAAACATTTATCACAAAATCTGGAAAGGCAGGTGTTGTTTTTATTCAACACTGGAGAGATCAGTAATGAAGCTCAGTAACGTTAAATGGCTTTCCCAAAGATGCACAGTGAATCGTGGCAAAAAATGGAATAGACCCCTGTCTATCTCTCTGTGAAGTTAGTGCACTGCCCAGGACACCATGTAACCTTTCTTTACGGCTTCTATTGGGTCATTCTTCATGGGAGATAATTTATGTGGGAGATGCTGTAATCTAGTAACTGGTCACTACAATTAGAAAAAACTGGTGAAACTAGATACTTGAATTGACTAGTTAATTTTATCAACAACTTTGTCATTGATTCATTTAAAGATTTTATGAAAACCTGGGCAGATTGTAAAATAATCATCAGTGTGTATTATTCTTTTGAGGTTCGTTATTTTGATAACTGAATTTATATATTATAAAATATAAAGTATGGATAGTTAGGTGAGGAATTAGCTTGAATTCAGCTTGTTTGCTGAAAATTCAAATACTATAAACTAGTACTCTGAGTAGTCACAATTATCTTATATTGAGCCATTACTTTTGTGTGGTACCTACTTTGTACTATGCAATGATTTCATTATCTTCTAATTGCTCTTGATTCACTTGTTTGAGGTGGATAAAGCAGAGGTTATTTGGAATTTAAGATTAAGGTTGACAGATTGAATTTGTTTCTGTAATCTTTTGATAGTTTTTGTTTCATTTTGTTTTGTTCTGGCATTAAAAGAGACTTGTTATTATGACCTCAGTTCATTTAAATTGTATACTGTAATGGATTACATGTGAATAAATTAAAGGATCAATATCTTTAATAATAAAACCACTTAATAGAAGCTGTAGTTCTGTAAATGGATATCTTATGTATTAAACAAAATGTAATTTGAAAATAAAATACACTATACCCAAATAACTTTCATGTTACAAATAATCAGTTTGGATGCAGCCACAAGACTTTTTCTAGCACAATAGTAAATTAAACACCTCAGCAAATTTGTTAAACTGATGAAAATCTCAAACCCAAATGTTTTGTTTTAATGATGTAGGAATATAGACAAGTTTTTTTCTTTCTTTTATTCACATTAGAATTAACAGAAGAATAATTTCAGAGGCAAAGAAAGTTTCTCGTGTCTTCCTGTGAAAATGAGGGTGTAACGGTTAGAAATGCCATTAGTAGCTTACAGCAATAGAGCTTACTACGATTTTTTCCCCCACAACTGGCATTTCAGAGGTAAGTGGCTACTGGTGTAGGCTTACCCTTTCAACTATGCTATTAGGGATCCAGGGACTTTCTATCTTTTTGTGCTGTCATTTTTAGCAAATTAGTTTCTATTCTTTTGTTTGTTGCCTCATGGTTGCAAAATGGCTGCAGTCAAGCCATCAAAAAAAAAGAGTCAAGCCATCAAAAAAAAATAAGTCAAGCCATCAAAAAAAAAGAGAGAAGGATCAGGATATCTATGATCCTTTATTAGTCCTTTTTCACATATAGCTCCTAGACCAGAATTATGTCACATGTTCATGTCTACCTGCAAGGAAGATGAGCAAGTGAGGAACAAGTTTGCCATTGTTTGTATGACTAATCCTCAGGGACAAGGCAATTACTGCCCCCGAACGAAATTGAGATGCTGTTCGGAAAAAAAGGACTGGACATTGGTTCCACTTCAGAGGTTTATTGGTCAGCAATCTGCTGCTCTTTCTCTTTTTTATCAGAAATAGTCTGGTCAAAGTTGTCACTTTACCAATAGCTATTCCTAATGGGTGTGTATACTTAAGTTTGGACTGTAGGAATTCAGATGTGAGGAGATCAGTGAGGATAAGAATAGTCATGGAATATCTTATGAAAGAATAAAATTGAAGGGTCAGTAGGATTAAGATGGGTAGTAGGGAAAGGAAACAGCATTCCAATAAGCAAGACTAAACAAGTAAAGGCAAGGTGGTTGCTAAGCACTTGTCTAATGAGAGAAAATGGAATCACCTTCTGAGGAGAAAATTTGAGATGGTCTGTGTTAAGTGTGTCTTTTTATTCTGATGCTTTGAGATCTGGGACCTTGCTGGAGAGACTGTCCCTCCCAGGGCTAGACAATTTCTAGAGAAAGTAAATGGCTAGTCTACAAACACATGCAAACCAACCAATCTGAAGCCTGTACCTTGCAACTACCTCTTTTACCAAGGCCTTATACTTCAGATCACTATCCACCTGCCCTAATCATACCAGGCTAAGTATGAGACACCTCGAAACAGCCTCTACACCAAAGAGCCTGCTGAAATTATTCAAACTAGCCAATCCTAGGTCTGCGTACCCTGATTCACCCATTCTTTCCCATGGAAACCACAATAAAGGCTTTTATCCATGTTTTCTCTTTGCTCCCTCTGCTTCCTGACTGACTCTGGTGTTTCCACATGAGCTTAAACCCCCACCTCCCACCCCAAAGATCAAAGGACTCCAGTGCTGTTTGGTGGTGTGTGGTGTTCAAAACATGTCTATTTTACTATGTGAAAGTCAATTATCTTTCAAAGCGATCTTCGGTTTAATCAGTATCTGAGAAATAACAGTGAGATTATTAAAAAGATTGAGGCTAATAATCTACTGATGAGAAACAATGAGCTCATTTGTAACCTTGTTTCTCTAAATGACAAAGGATTTTCAACCTAAGAAAAAGAGATGTGTTAGGAAGACAAGAGAAACTACTCTTTTTCCTTCAAACAGAATTTCTTCCTTTTATCCTACCATGAAATCTTTCTGTTGACCCTGTTAATATTTTGTTGTTAAAAATTCTAGAAACCCTTCTTTGGAAGTCTAGAATTCACAAACCCAAATGATTGTTAATATTTTATTGTCGAAAGAGAGGGCAAAACAAAACTAATAAAAGTTCTGGTGATTACTGTATTTACTAGCATAATTTTCTTAAGTAAATAGTCTGCAGTTAAAATGGAAAGAGAGGAAGCTATGAGGATTTCTGGTTCTGACCAAGATGGCTCTTAGTAATACTGCCACCTGGTACAGAATTTTCAGAAATTTCCCCTTGAAAATTGCCGTGCTTAGAGGCAGGAGTGGGACAATTTAGAGAAGAGGCCTAGAAACCCTGCTGAGAGCAATGATGAAGAATTGTGATAACTGTTAATGCTCAACTTACTTAAGCAAATATTCACATATCTTTGGTAAGTCTAACGTTTCAGAACTCTTGCTACTAAAATTCAACTTACTGAGCTACCACAAATCATTGTGTGGCAAAATTTGTGAAAGATAAAAAAAAAAGAGACTCAACTAAAACGGATAACCCAAAATAGACTCCCTCTCCTCATTTTCTTATTTGTTTGATAAAAGTGCCTAATAGAATAAGACGCTGAGAGAACCAGTGTAGACATCTAACACAACAAAACAGCTATTTTAATTCATAAAAAAGCTTTGTTGTAATAGCCTTTATTATTATAGGTGCTCATTCTAAAGTCATTTAAGAGGGAAAAGAACATGTCGTTTGGATATATTTTTTTTAAAAAAAACAGGGAGGCAAAATCCTTTTAAATGAGGTTTGGAGATTTTGTTTTTTATTAAACCCATTTCGTAAATGGATTTTCCACCTGATTTAAACCAACCATTTTGTTGTTAAAAAGTCTGGATAGTTGTTTTGCATTTTAAAATACTGTCATTCTGCAGGGCACTGTTTCTGTGATTAGAGGGAGAATTTTAAATCCCTTCTGCTACAGATAGATGTGTAGAGGAAAGAACATCAAACTGAAAAAGCAGCTTGGCTCTGCCACCTAGCAAATTAGGTAAATCCAGCCGCGTCCTAGGCTTCACTCTTCTCCTCTGTAATATGATAAGACTGGACTGGATGGTCTGTCTATGCGGCCTTCTCCAGCCCCAGTATTCTGTGATTCCCAGTCTCCAGGACACATGACTGTATAGTTCAGGCAGTTAATGGGAGAAGATTGCGGGTGCAAACCCAGAGAAACGGAGAAGTGCGTGTCTAGGCTAAGGAACACAGCTGCTGCTCAGCTCAGGTCCACAGATGCTGGCACGGGGTTAGGGTTGCAAACCCTGAGTTTTTCAAAAGAGGCTGCCCAGCAGTCGATCCTTTTTACCTCTGCTGTGAATTGTAGGGGCTGGGCCCAACAAGCTGTGGTTCCTGGACTACCATGTCAGCAGGTTCAGCCTGGGTCCCGCCAATGGGAGGCATTGGTAGGAGATGAGGGCGGGGGGCGGGGGGGAAGAGAGAAGCTAGGATATTTCTAACCCTTTCTCTCTTCCTTGGACAATACCTCTTGCAGCAGAAATATCTGCAAGAACCCCAGTTTTTATGAGACAGGCCCTGTGGTTCCAGCTTTTGTTGGGTAACTCTAGTCCCTCCTTATGTCCCTTCCCCTCCCAATGCCTCCTCTTCCTCCAGTCTAAATACAAGATTATCTCCAGTTTGATTGCTCAGAAAAGTTCTGGAGCACCAATTATGGCACAGAATTAGTCCCATCTTAATTGGTTGACTGACCCTACCTTTATGCCTTAATCATTGCGTAACAACCAAGCTTCAGAAAACTCATCCTTGTTTCAGCCATATTTAAGCAGATGTGACTGTTTTAACCATATTGCCTGGGGTGAGGTATAGTGAGGTCAGGGAGAGAAACCAGAAAGAGTTTTACAGTTTTGTTATACTCACGGTTCCCTGGGTAGAACACAACACTCCATGCTGGGCCCCCTAGGGAAGCACCAAGATTGGTTGTGTGGCAGAGGGAGGGAGGGGAACTATAGGTAAGTGTCTTTATTATGGTTTCTATGGTTTCATGGGAGCTCCATGGCAAGCAGGCTTAAGATTGGCTAATCCGAATAATTTTGGTGGTCTCTGCTGGCACAGGCTGCCCCTGGTTATCTGGTACCTGTTCCTGGGGAAATTAGGGTGGTTGGACAGTGGCCTGGAGTTTAACAGCCCTATATGAGAGGTGATTGGGGTATGAAATTAATCTGATACTCAAGAAGGGGAGCTGACCAGCCTCTAGCCAGGGCCTCAAAAGTAGGTCAGGATAACACACACACGACTGTATTACAGTGACCCACACAGAAACTTCTCCAGGGAGACCTTCCTGGGTTGCAGAAAGGTGTTGCCTTTTCAGAGAGATAGGGAGAAATGCTTGGTTCTCCATCTTTGTGAAACTTCTGAGTGATGGTGCCAACACTTCTTTCTCAGCAAAGAGAGAAGTTAGGGCAGCCAATATTTACCCCAGGCAAAGGGCAGGCCCAAAAGGTGGTGCTGGCTACATCATGGCTACTTGTATTACTTCTCCAAGCCTCACCGAGGTGACCTGTGCTCTGGACGTGGTTGACAGTTTCCTCTAGCCTCCTCAGTATAAGACACAAGCACATTTCGTCTAAGGATCATTCTTAGAACATTTCCTCAAGAAAGACCTTTTGTATTTCAACACACTCAAGAGTTGAAAACGACTGGCTTTGAGGTTACAAAAAAGCATCACATAATTTTTCTCCTTTACCCAAATTTGTTTAAAGTACAGAAGCAGCAAACTATGGACTGCGAGCACTAAAAGGAACCTCGTCTTATTACCTCTGTGGAGACAGGCTCTGAGAAATTACAAGACTTGCTAAAGTCACGCAGCAAGTTTGGTGACAGTCAGAATCAGAATCCATATCCCTTTATTGCCTTGTTATAGGCTGAATGCTGCTGTAAATAAATTTATCGCACACACACACAAATCAAACTCAATACATCTCTAGAATTGCAAATATAAAGGTTGTTAAAGCTAAACTTTATTTGTTAAAGGTTATGAGAGGGACCTTTCTCTGCCCAGTTTCTCAACAAGGGCAGTGAAAATGGCCTGAACTTGAATCACATAGCGAGTGTATGCAGATTAGTCTGAATGTCTGCTTATGTGGATGTCGTCTGCTCAAAGAGAGTATCGGGTTTGGCCCGGTCTGGATAGCTGGGTGAACAAACCCAACTAAGCACAATGGCAGTTTTAAAAGACTGCTCACTGATTGATTGTCTATTTGGTGAGGAAGCTGCTTCATTTAATCATCACGTCATCCCACTGAGCAAGGGATGCTGCTTGAAGAGTTGCCAAAAGAAAACGTTATCAGAAGGGCATCTCCCCTCAAAGAGGAGCCACACAGTACCTCTGTGAACAAGAATGGAGTGAAAGCACATTTGATCACCGTCTGCCCAGATTCTGTTTACAGAGAGTTTACAGACAGGTGGATTGACGATTTATAGTCGCCTTCTGTTCTAGCTAAAATAATCTTTATTCTTTTAGCCGTTCCAACCTTCTTCAAATACTTTTAAGTGGCATCGAATATGTATTTGTTGACAGCTTATCATTTTCCGTTGTTAACAATTATCTATCCTCCACAGCATCACTTATATTTTAGAAATAAACACAAGGCCCTCTATTGGAAAACTTGGTTCCCAATGCTTACAGAACAATGCTAAAAATCCTTGGTCTTGTGTGCAAAGCCCCTCTATCATCTCCTAATGATGAGGTATTATCCTCTCATACCTCTTAGGCTTCAGCCAATTTGTACTCACTTTTTCAGCAAATATGTGTTAAACCCCCACCATGGACCAGGCACTGTGTCGTGCATCAAGGATAGAGTGAATCAGACCAGCACTCTCCTCATCATTATGGGGCTCAATGTCAACACTCTTTGCCAAACACTCCCTGGGTTTTTTCAACCTTGCGTCTTTGACTACTTATCATACCTTAAGTTTCTCTCCTTTGAAATTATCCTTGTTCTTCCTCTCTCCTATGTGTTTCTGTAGTACTTACCATATTGTAACTTGTATTCTAGCCAGTTTTTACTACACAGATTATTCAAAACACTCCGTTGTAAACTCTTCATGAACAGGAATCATATCTTATTCATCTTTTAATCCTTGGTTCCTGGCATGGTGCCTGGCAACTGTGTAGGATGAATAAAGATTTGCTGAACTGTTGGCGGCAACGATACTGTCTTTGGCCTCCTGGAGCTGTGATCAGGTTCCTGAATCCATGTGTGTGTGTGTGTGTGTGTGTGTGTGTGTGTGTGTGTATGTATATATGTATATGTGTATGTATGTATGTATGTATGTATATACATATACACATATTAACTTATAGTGACTAATGTCTCTATTAGGTCCAAGAAAATGTCCATTGCCCATCATGTGAAACTCTTAGAGTAGCTTAAACAGAAGTCAATCTGTGGTAGTTTTCCCCATGTTCAGTGAATCATTCATTGAGAAACATGGGGTTAATGTATATATGATTTTTCAGTGCGTTCATTTGCTAATGTTTATTGGTATTCTATTTGCTTATTTTGATAAAGAATCTTGGTTATTTCCATTTCCATTTATTTTTTTTTAAGCTTTCAGCAACTGCTTTGAAGAGAATGAAAATAATTTATTTTCTTCCAAGAGTAAAGTGAATATTGTGTGGAGGATAATCTCTGAAGTGTATTGCTCATATGCTTCTCAAATGACCTAGTTATTCATGTAAAACATCCTTATCATTTTGAAAACTGTTGACTGGACCTAATTGCTTTTTTATTGTAGTCCTAGTAAAATATATTAATACTAATCACTGTGGATTTTATCATTTGAAAAGGTGAGATATTTATTTCTGATTCAGTCTTGAACTAAACAAGGTTGTGTCCTTCTGTAGGATTTTCCCTTAAAAAATCCACAGTTGCATATTTATTTTCACAATTAATTCAATTGTGAATTACATGGGACTTTCTTTACTCACACAGTTTTAGAATTTTGTGAATTGGAGATTAAAACTAAAATCATCTCTATATATCTCTATCTTATCACTATCTATCTATCTATCTATCTATCTATCTATCTATCTATCTATCATCTATCTATCATCTATCTGTTATCTATCATCTATCTGTTACCTAATCTATGTATAATCTATATCCATCCATCCATCCAACCATCCATCTATCTATCCATCCATCCATCCATCCATCCGTCCGTCCGTCCATCCATCCATACAACTTACTTCTCTATAGAATCAGAAGGAGTAGGATGTATTTTATGCTTATTATTTTTGGTGCAGTGAGTGTTTCTATTATTCGCCTCTTAAATAATTTTGGTTTTTATAGTCTAGGGTTTTGCTCAAACTCATAGATGAGTTTGCTTATCCATTGTTTCTAATCTTCGAGGAATTATAGAAAATGAAAAAGATGCCAAAGTATTGAAGCAAAATTCTGGGAAAATTTGATTCTTTCACAAGAGAATACAGGATGGATTCTGCAAATCAAAAACTGGTGGCCTGGAGGCTATTATTGGGAAGGATTCTAAAATAACTTATTCAGTATCTACTGAACATTTAGAAAAGGAACTGTATTCACTAAGATTTGCAAGTATTCATGAACAACACATTTTGTTAAAATAATATTTTTTCTAATTGCTTAATTAAACAGCATTTCTCATCACTCTTTGTTTCCTGAACAATTATATGCCATCATACCTTTTCTTCCACCATTTTTGGATCTTGGAATACCTTTTCTTTCAACTCTTGTCTATTAAAAGTTTATTCATTTATCAAGCTGCAACTCAATGTTTTAGTTAAGCTTTCTCAAATTCCCCAATCAGTATTAAGTGAAACTTCCCATAGAATAAGAGATGTGTATTTCTTTCCTTTTCTTTTATTCTGTGTTATATTTTAGTGTTTAAAAATCTGTTTCTCTGTCTGCTTATTGAAGACAAAACCTGCCCAATTGTGCCCATGGCTCTTCCCTAGGACACTTGTGAACTTATACATATCAGTGTTGCTTTCTCTAGGGTTCCATAACATCTTCATTTTCTTCATCTTCTCCTAATTGGATTAAATTAGCTGTTGAATTATTCTTCCTGTTTTACTTCTTTCACTTTAAAAGGATGGTACTGGGACAGCAAGCAGGTCTAACATTGGTCAGAATTTCTATTTTCAGCAGAATGTTACTTCTATCTTCCATATCTGATCTCTGTGCCAGAACTGTGATTTATACCAGGGCTACACATCTTTCATTTTCTCTGTATGGCTGGAAAGCCTGTACTTTGATACATTCTGCTATTACTTTATCTTGATGGTGTTTACCAAGGGTACATCCTCTGGTTTAGATATATATTTTTTACATACAGGGCTATTCTTTGATTTCCCTTCAAAAAATCTATTTCAGTCAAAATTGGGACTATCAGTCATTCACTCATGCATTCAACAAACACGCATTGAGTCCTAGATGTGCTAGACATAAGGATACGAAAATAAATAAGATACATTTTCTGTTTCCTAGGAGCATTATAATTTCTCAGCAAGACAGATATTCAGCAGGAATACTTTAGTGTGGTGTTCTAAGAAAGGGCTAAAGAGAGTCATAGACTTTTTCGGAACCCTTAGGGGCAGAACTTATCCTGCTGGGGTAGAAATAACAGAAGTTTCCCAGAAGTGGTGATATTCAAGCTAAGCCTTTGGACATGAGTAGATTTTAGTCCCGAGTAGGAGGTAGCTATGTAAAAGCAGAGGGTGTGGAATGGGGCTGAGAAAAAGGTATTCTGGCCAGAGGAGAAGCCATGAACAAAGGCATGGAGGTAGAAATATCAAGGTCTGGGCTGGGAAATATAAGCCATTTGGTGGTGTTAGAACATGAAATTCGAGGCAGAAATGTCAAGAAATGAGGTTAGAGAGTAAGCTTCAGGCTACATATCAGAGAGTCTTTAAACTCAACGAAGGAACTTGACAGGATTCTTGTTTTGAGTTTCACCCCAGCAATTCTCTATCATTATATTTCATTCTTTGGGTGAAGAACTTAAGTTTTCTTTATCTATTTTCCACAAATACATAAGACTGAAACTGATTCATATTGACTGTTGAATTTTTGGGAATTTTGCAGGTTGATTGTTAAACAGATATTATTAAAAATCAAATTCTATAAACATACGACTAATTAACTTAAATTAAATATAAAGATACTAAATATCCAAAACTCATCACTTTCCAATTATTTTAGTACATTTTACTGTACTGTATAGTATCTATCCTCTAAAGGCTATTTATCCCTTTGCTCCTGTATGGTGGAAATACTATATAATAATGCTACCACTGCACATCTCTTTCCAACTCTCTGTTAATTACACCAAGTTGGAATTGACGATGGTGAGAATATTTACACTATGAAAATGAGCAAACACTATGAGTTAGGGCTTAATTTATTGTTTCGTTGACTGTCTAAACTTAAGAATGTGATGGAGCAAATGTAAAAAATGCAGATTAAACATAAAATTGTGTCTTGTCTGTAGTCATTACATTGAGCATAGGGTAAACAAATGGGAAGGTAGTCTTTCAGCATTAGAAAAGTATTTTTCCAATGCAAAAAAATCACATCATTGACAAATACTTGTTGTTTTGCCTTTGTCCTTACGAGTTAATGTGAATGAAATTCATTTTAGAACTATGCTCATTTGTCATTTGCAACTGTAGCTTTGAATATAGCTACAACAGTTCAGTAAAATTCAACAAAAGCATTTTGTTGGCTATATGAAATTTACAGTAAAGTATATTATATATTTTATCAGTAAATTATGAGGTATACATCTTTTATATTGGTAGAATTTATAATGAACTTTTCTGAATACATATATAAACATACATACATATACACATATATGTGTATGTATATATATATATGTGTGTGTGTGTGTGTATGTATATATATATATATATAGAGAGAGAGAGAGAGAGAGAGAATGTTTTTTTCAAAGAACTGATTGTTAAACAGTTACCAACAAACTATGGCCTAACTTATCCCTAGCTCATATCTAGCTTATTTTCTCTTGTTGATTATTGAGTTCTGTCCTACAATTACTCTTTTTCGTTCTCCCATGTAATACATAAAACTTCTTATTATATTTGTTATTTTTATAAAGATCTGGGCATTTTCTCTCTTTTGCCTAACTTTCAGTTTCAATCACTATTAATCACATGGGCAACTCTCTGGGGAAATATCTCTTCTTTGTCTTTTTGTGACATGCATCATGGCCTTAGCCCATCATTCTATTACCAAGTCCAGAAAATGGAAATTTATTTTGTGACTCCCCTATGTAGCTAGTCATTCATGTCCCACTTTTTTCTTTCTCATATAAATTCCCAGCTCTTAAGTGGAAGTTGAAATAAATAAATTCATTTAGATTGATGAGTCTTCCAGCTTCCTTCCATGGACTTCATAGTCCTGAAAGATGTTTTCTAAACCTTTCATGGCAGAATTGACAACTTCCACATGATAGTAGAAGCAGAGAGAGGGTAACTGCCATGGCCTTCATATTCTTCACAGGAGGGGCCACCACTAGAGGAACATGTCAGGTTTATGGGAACCAAATCTCTGTCATTCCAAGGAAGCTGTTTGGGGAAGGAATGCTTCTTACTACAGACCAAGAAACAGACTTCTAGTACCAGTCCTCTTGTCACAGAAAACATAAACCACTGCTTCTTCTCTAGGAGGTGCCAATTCTCCTTGAGATACCGCTTCAGACTGTTGTAAAGCTTTATTGCTCCAGTCTCCTCTCATCATCTTCTTGGTCACATTCTTCCACCCACCAACCTCTCCTAAGGCTTCTTGTTGTCATCAACTTCTTGCTTATTTTATGCCTCAGGTTAGATTTCTTGTCCTCTGAGAAGTCTTCCCCAAGGGGTGGTACTCCTAGATATTATTGCAGTACCCTGTATTCCAACTAAAGAAGTGCTGGCATTGTAACTGCCTGGCTTCTAAACTGTCTTCTTACACTGCTTAGTGAGAATAGAGACCATGCCTCTTTTTTCTATGGCTTTATTTCTAGTTCCCAGCATAGTACCTGGTAAATGGTAGGCACTCAATATGAAGCAATGAGTGAATAAATGAATGGTTTCAAATCCGGAGCGGTGCCTATCAATTCAAAGATCTATGAACCAAGAAGGCAAATGTTCTCTCTGACAATAGTGAAACACACTATTTGTATGCAACAAATTCACTCATGCCAGAGGGGGAAGAATGGTAGGCACACAGTAATCACTGGTTTACTGCAATTTGAAGTTTCACCGTCAAATGCTGCCTGGTACTCTCACTCTCAAGGTGAAAAATATCCCTAGATTAGTCTTGGGACCTGCTCTCTTGCTGTGGCTCCCAGTTCTTTGTTCTCTACAGCGAGTGCTAGTCTTCTCCCTCAGAGATATCTTTTCTTTACCATAAACCTCTTTGCCATTTCTGAAAATGGAATTGGAATATGTCCTTTGAGTAAATTTTTAGCCTTCTTCTTACCTAGAGAAAGTCAGGGACCTACAGACCCTTTCACAACTTGATCAGGGTCAGTCTCGGAGGCTGGCATAACAACACAGCTCTCTCTTTGTACTTGCGGGTTTTCTATATATGCGATTTGAGTTCATTCTGTGCCAAAGTCCACACCAGCTCTTTTTTTAGGTAGCTTTTCTTTTCTAGACTTAATGAATCCTATTTTCAGCAGAACTGGTTGCTGTGGGACCATCCCATCCCCTCACCTTTATAGAAGCATTTTTGGTGCAGCCGAGAAGATACTTTTTTTTTTTTCAGAAGTTTTAAGAAGGGATGTGCAAACAAACTCTTGATTTGCTCTTTACCCTGAGGGCATGTCTTATTGCAGTGCCTTTGATCTTTGCCCCAGGATTTATCTTAATTTGAGAATCTTTTACTGGTTAAAAAGACTGGATATGAGAAACCATTTTTATTTTTCAGATCAGCAGGTCCCTACAGTTCTGGGCTATGTTCCATCTTAGTTTTGTTTGCAAATTTGCTACTTCTGCTTGCTCTCATCTCTCTCTAGTAGCAACTAACCATAACAGCTAAAAGCAACAAGCTGATGCTTTTAACATTCTGGACAAGATCTCCCTGGACAAGTTCAAAAGTTTATTAGATACATTTTCTGTCTTTCAAGTTACTGTAGGTGACAGTTTAATCAAATGTTTTATGTCTCCATAATGCAGGACACTATTTCTCTAGCCTCCTATAAGTTTTCTAAACACTTCTCTAGGTCTCTTTAACCATTTCTTTGCCATTTTCCCCAGCCTTCATACATCATTTATTTCCAAAGCTAATGCTTCGTAATTTAGATTTTTGTTACAGCAGCACCTACTTCTAGGTACCAATTTCTGTATCACTTAGCTATTGCTGTGTGGTAAACTATCCCCAAACTCACTGACTTAAAATAATAATCATTTTTGTTTAACAATAGATAATTCTGATCCTCATGGTAAAGGGAATGGATAAGGAGGGGTGAAGAGAAGCCATTAATACAATCCTCCAAAGATTAAGGCTCTTTAGCTTGGAATTATGGTGAAAATACTTTTATTTGTCTGTTGGATAATGGTGTTATTTTGTGTTCACACATTAAAAAAATGCTTTGATTAAAGGGCACTGTTTTCTTTCTAAGAAAAAAAATCAAAGGCAAGTTTTAAGTCTGCAAAAATCAGTAAATGAAGGGAACTGTGGCTTAAAAGTTGTAAATCCAAGTTTCTGCGAGCTCTCACTTCAAAGGGCAGAGCACTGAGCAGGGCAGCTCGATGGAGGAAAATCTTCTCTTTATTGGCAAAGTCACTTTAGGAACAAATACGTTTTCTTTCTGCCAAGTCTTATGAAAGGAACATATAGAACTTTGAAGTCAGTTGAACTAAAACCTTTGCGGGAAATTATTTAATAAGGAAGAGGCTGAGAATGCAGAAACTGGACATGGTAAGTACAGCTGCAGGATGTGACCTTAAGACCTGGAGGCTCTGGGGTAGGATGAGTGAAAGAAAGTAAGTGAAGGGCTCTATCCTTTAGTGATTTGTGAAAAGGAATGGAAAGGCTGGAGTTCATAATGGTCAGAAGGGTTGCAAATATAACTTATGTTTGAATTTTAAAACTCTTGCTCTATATATTACTTTAGAAACATAGTAATTAGCTAATGTTTATATACTAGGAAATGTTTTTCCAAAATGTAACTGGAAAACAAGTACAGTATTCTTCGTAATTTGGTAAAGTAGTTAGGGAGGCAGAAATCCCTCAAACTCAGTGGTTTAACATAATGGAAGTTTATTTTTCCCTCACATCAGTCTCCGGTGGACGGAAGGGAGGCCGTGCTCCGGGATGTCATTCAGGAATCCCACATCTTCCATCTTGCGATTCCACCCTGTTATAGCTCCTTGTTGTTCTCTTTGTTCAGCTGGAAGGTGGTGAAAAAGAGTGAGGTGGTTTTAAAATGACCACACGTTTTTTTTTGCCGTCTTTTTATGTGCACACACCTCGTCTGTGCTTGAAGAGGTGACATCTTATTCCTTTCCTCGTGAATGTGAATATACTTAGTCACTTGCTTCTAACGAATGGAAAAAATATATAGAAGTGATGATATGTAACTATGGAGACCAGATCATAAATGCACTGCAGCTTCTGGCTTGCTCTCTCTCTCAGATTGCTTACTTTGGGGGAAGCTAATTGTCATGTCACCAGGACACTCAAGGAGTTGTGTGGAGAGAGTGACCCATGTGGTAAGGAGCTGAGGTCTTTCGCCAGTTACTAGCAAGGAAATAAAGCCTCTTGCCAATAGTCCTGTCAGGGAGCCTCCTCAGAAGTATATCTTTCAGATCTAGTCAAGCCTACAGATGACACAGTCCTGGTTGATGGCTTGACTACAACCTCGTGAGAGACCCTGAGCCAGAAACGCCCGGGGAAACCATGCCTAGATTCCTGACCCTCAGAAATTGTGTGAGTTAATAAATGTTTGTTGCTTTGAGCTGCAAAGGTTTAGGATGATTTGTTACACAGCAGTAGATAACTAATATAGAGAGTAAAGAATTGTGCATGGGAGGGTTTTATATTCTGGGCCTGCAAGAAGCATAATCTACTTCTTACCCCATTTCATGGACTAGAGCTAATTCACACGGTCACACCTAAAACCTAAATGCAAGAGAGGCTGGGGATGTAGTCTAGCCGTGCGCCCAGGAGGAAAGGAAACACTCGAATTAAAGCTGGCCAGTCTCGGCCACATTTAGTGAATTTATATTTGGGGAGGTTTGGACTGCAAGGAGCTGGGGCCTGTTGATCTAAATTCAGACAAAATTCTTAGAGGAAATAAATAAAGCCTTTGAGATATTAGTATTTAAAATTAGTCCCTCTTATAGAGTGATGTCAAATATCTCTTGAGTTATTTACTCAGGAAAGCTTAAGAGGCTTTGGTTTGTCTTATTTACTAGTGCTATGATAATAATAATAGTAATAATAATAACAACAACAGCAGCAGCAGCGGTGGCCGTGGCAGTCATACCACTACCAACAATTAATGTTTTAAAATACCCAGGTCTTGTAGGAAGCATTTCATTAATCATCCCAACAAAGAATGAAGTAGGTACAACTATCTCAATTTTACGAATGAGGACAATGAGACACAGAGAGCCCTAGGCAACCTGCTCCAAGTCTCACAAACATCTGTGTAAGGCACAGATCCAGCTCCTTAACCTCTGTGTGTATTCCTCGAGAGCCTAGACACTTGACCTCTAATCAGGGTAGGAGGGAGTGGAAAGGAGGAACAGAGCTCTGCCAAGAGTGTTTTCAGCAGATGGTATGGCAGGAGCCCTGAACTGTCACCCAGTGTGGGTGAAGCGAGGGTCTGGCATGCTCTTCTGCATTGGGGAGTAGCATGAGGGCACTAGATGCTGCAAATGCAACCATCATTCTAAAAGCAGGCAGGAAGACATAAACTAAATGAATAAAACTCCAGCTTGGCCTAATTCACATTTTTGTCTTCAGCACAGCTCTAGGTAGGATATCTTTGAACCTCAGTTTCTTCTTCTACATCCCGAGAATAAAAATACCTGCCGTATAGGCTTGTCATAAGGCTTGAATGACATGATATATGTGAAAATATCTGGAATATTTTTGGGCAACACTACAATTTTATTTTCTAGTACTTCTATTACCAATGCCATTATTTCATAGAGAATAGAGGCTGTATTTTATTTAATATTATATTCTTCGTGTCTAGTAGGGTGTCTGGCACAAGGGATTGCACAATACATTTTTGTTGAAGTCAGAGCTGAATAAGTGATAGAATCATTTCTTCATTCTTCCTGGGAACAAGGAATTCAGTCTGAGACGTGCAGTCTAACAACCATCTCTTCCCTTCGGGTTCTGCTTGAGAGTTCACAAAGTGCTTTCACACTCAGTGTCATGCCAGGTCCCATCAGGACATGGCCACGGCCCACTCCTGGAGCAATTGGAGGCAAACCTTATTAAAGTACTTTGTCCAATTCAGGATTGAAGAAAATCTTACAAACTCAGAGAGAGCCCAGAGGAGAGCAATAAAAATTGATTAAACAGACCTGAATAAATGTTAAGAGAATTGGGATTATTTCAGCTAGAGCTGCTAGTTGGGGGAATAATAAATTTTTGAGACACAAAAGAATATTTTGCAAAACTTTGTGGTTACAGTGGGCTCTTCCACTGAGGACAGCGGAGAAGGAATTTTGATGACTTTCTTGTTTGACATTAACAACAAGACTCTGTTCCCCTCTCTGCCCGTGGGACTGTAATAGCTACTTGCTCTCCGGAAATTCTTTATTGCATTAGGACATCCTCTCAAGAGCATTGTGGGTCTCTTACTGTGAGGTCACTGGGGCAAGGCAGATAGGAGCCATTTTAACTAAGTAAAAAGTTAGATTATATTTATCCCCTGACTTGGCACTTTGGAGAGAGAGGACCATGAACCCAATTAACTAGAGGCCCAAAGACATTTACAGACACTACACCTCCCTGCTTTACTGACCTCCCAGGACTTTTCAGGGCTAATGCTTGTAAATCTGCTACATTCCACAACATATGCATGAATAGCATGTTTATTTTACTCTTGTTCAATTACCCTGTATTTATGGATAGAGGAAGTTTTCCTAGCAGAACAGGAGCTTGGAAATGGGCTCTGATATTCCTTGCCTGAGTCATGAAGTTAACTTGTGTTAATTTTATGCAGCTTAATAATGTAACAGATGTTTATCGAGTGCATTCTATATGCCAGGTGCTGTGTTAAGCACCGGGAGCACAACGATGAACTGTCTATATTTGCCCCTTGCCAACACGGGACCTAAACATAGGCCAGCGGGAAGTATGGCAATTATAATATACTAAGATACATTCTTTGAGATCATATAGGAAGCCAATCTAATACAGAGTTAGGGGGTCTAATACAGAGTTAGTGGAAGCTTTTTGGAAAATATGATGCCTACGTGATCCATGAAAGACAAATAAGCATCATTACTTATTATTAATTTCTTCTTTGGTTACATTATCAGTCCAGATATCTCTTATTTCGGAAATAGATGCTCCATCCTCCATCCCCCCATTTATTACTTTTTATTTTATTTTAAAATTATCTCCACAATCTAACCATCACCTGGCTGCATAGTTTAAGAGTGAAGAAAATCTCCAGGTATAGGTAACCCAGGTTAAATCAATATCAATAATCATATGCTAAGAGTTAATGCATTCTCTTGAAGACCTGTCTTAGCAGCCCACATGTTAATGTACCTCTGACTATGAAGTTCATATAGAAAGAATCCGTACTCACTTGAACTAGAGAGTGTCAACAGCCTATTCAGGGAGCCCAGGGTACTTCTTTGGCTTTGGTGCATCATGATGGTTTTCATTAATTATTTTTTGTTTAATAATAATCTGAATGAGGCCCCAGTATAATGATATAGCTTTTTGCAATTAAATTTGAGCTGCTCAAAGTTACATAATTAATTATAATTAGTTTTGTAGCAGCTATACGAATGAGGTGAGTGCTCTGCTCAGGGTGGTCTCTCCCTCCTTGGGACAATGGCCACACATAAGGGATGAAATCTAGCGGCCGTCCATCAACAGCTAGACACCTGGTCCAAGCTGGGCCCATCCCATGCCAGTGATTTTTGAGTTGGGACAAGAAAGAATGTAAATTAGACTCTCTCGGTGGTAGCCACTGCAGTCTTGGGCATTTGTCCTGACCACATGCTTTCCTCTGGTCTGCATGGAAAGGATATAAAAAGATCCAGGCAAAGCGAGAGAGAGAGAGAGAGAGAGAGAGAGAGAGATAGAGAGAGAGAGAGCGCGCGAGAGCGAGCACGCAAGAACATTTAATGGCGTATTCATCCCTGGCTCTCAGTTATTTTGTGTGTCCAGCAGTTTGGTTATGTGAAATAAGTCAGTACTCTTTTAATAAATTCTTTGTGTCCTGCCTAAATTACATGAAGGTGAGATTTTGTTCCCAGCAACTGTGAGTCCTAGTGAAGATAAATAAGCCTGCAGTATAAGTAGTTAGATACCTGTTAATTAGCCACCTGGTGGCAGCATAAGGATCTCCAGTCTCCTGCTCTGTGAGCTTGCCCAGGATGAAATCTTCGAGGGCACAGAGAGTCTTAGGAGGCCACACATTTGGCTTAGCTAAGAGGTTCTATTCTACACCTGCATTTACAATCTCAATACCAGGCTGCACACTCCTAGCCCATCAGCTTGCTGTGGCTGTTTCCAGGGGCTGTTACTAGGAAGAAGTACTGGGGTTTTGTACTCCATTTCTGGAGTCTGACGGGATGAGTTTGGGATTCCAGCTCTGCTGTTTAGGGGCAGCCATGTGATTTGTGCTAATTACTCACTCCTCTCAGTCTTGGTTTTCTCATCTATAGAATGGAAGCCTCACTGGGTGCTGTTAGAATTAAAGCAGGCCTTACATATAGAGGTTTGGGCAGACTAGCTGGCACATAATAACTGCTCAATAAATATTAGCAAGTATTCTACCACAAGCCAAGTCTACAAATCAGAAATAAATGTGCTCGCCCACTCAGCTGGTACAAGGCAATGGATGCATAGAGTTACTTTAATGCTGATATAAAAGAATGTGTAGACAGTGCTTTAATGCTTCAGAAAATAGTCGAACAAGGTTAGGGCAAATTATGGTCACATGGCTGCTTGTGATGTAATCCTACAGCCTTGCTCTCCCCATCTACCCTTGGAAAACTGCAGCAAAAAGCCTTCTGAAACTATGCAGCGGCTTTGCTCTATTACACTGCACTCCATCCTGGAGTCCCACAGACCCTCTTCAGGGGGTTTAATTACCCAACTATCCAAAGAAACTAATTATAACAACCCGGGGTTGCCCCAAAGTTGCTTTTATGCTCAGCAAAAAAGGTCATAAAATCTTCCCTGCTTATAGCTTCTGTTTAGTTTTTGTGTCACAGTTTGAAGTAAAGATTGCTGATCATAAGAAGAGTTTACGGTCAGCCACATTTTTTTTCTGGTACTTTTTATTTTATTTCTCTGCTATGTAGCCTCTCTCTCCCCTACACTTCCAACCTCCCCAAATCCTGCTTCCTCCTCTAAGTTAATGAGACTTGAAGAATATAATTGTTGAGAGTGGCTTTTGAGTTAGACATCTCTGAATTTCAATCCCAGCTCTAACATGGTGTTGATAATACCTACTTCTCTTTATGAGTATGTAATAAATGCTCAATAAATGATAATTATTGATAATTACTATTATTGAAACCACTTCTTCTATTAAAACACCGAAGTAATGATCCTTGAAACGTGATCTGAGGATAACTTTTATCGGAATCACCTGGAGTTCTAAATAAAAATGTAGACTTCTGAGTCTCCAAGCTGCTGTCCTCCAGCTGGGGAGGCCCAGGAATCTGCATTTTTTAAACAAGCTCCCCAGATGATCCGTATGAACATTAAATTCTGAGTCACTGAAATTATACTTGAAGATGACAGGGGTGCACTCTGTTACTTTTCTCAGTGGTATTTATATTTAGGCTTGACTTCTTACAATGAGGTGAGAGAATTTGGGACTGTGTCTCAGGCATCGATAAGCAGAAGTACAAAGGCTTTTATGAAGACCAGAAACCTCTAGTTCCCTGAGATCACACTGAGTCCACATCTAAGGCTGACCCCAAAGGTAATTCTGCTTTTGCTGTTTGAGCCCTTAGCCCTTTAGCCATGGTGCTCAACTGTGTATGGTTTAGGCATTTGGGAATGTGAGATATTTTTCTTGGTTAACAAAATGACAGGTGGGTCCAGAAATGCAGATGTCCTACCATGCTTGAGGTAGTTCTGTACAATGAAGAAGTGTCTTGTCTTCTGTGATGTAATGTCCCTGCTGAAGGCCATGGGCGAAGGGAGGCAAGAGGGGCACTTTTTTGGTCACTAATTACTTGTGATGGTAGAGGGGCATTCCCCAGGGCACCTGGACATGGGAGATTGGTGACAATCGCCAAACATTTGTCTACTGCGCTATGTGAGATCTATTCTGTTCCATGACAGAAATGCTTCCAGTCCGTCTTTGCTTGGACACCTCCCACCTTCAGGTAATACCTTCTTTCTGGACCCTATGTGTGGCCGTAGTTGGAAACGTCTCCATTAAGACAATGGAGCCTATGCTTCAAAGCTCTTCTCTTGCACAGACCCCATGAGTGCTGGGAGCTAGAGTGGGGAGGGAAAGCCAGGCTGCCATCAGGAAGCTTCTGTCTGCCTAAGCACGTCTGGTCAATTAACTAAGGAGATCTTGGGGGATAGGCACCTATCCCCCAGGATATCTTCAGGGTGCCAGTAACTTGTCATTTATTTTCTCATTCTAAGCAAATATTTACTTTTATACCTAGTTTTGTATTTGTTTTCTTAAGCCCTTACTCTCCAAGTTGTGTAAACTTCAGACTCCATAAAAGCTGGATCTGCCCTCGGTCCTGATTATGGCCCATTAGCTTTCTAGATATATGTTTTGGGGGACTTAATAGATTTTCATGCAAGTATAAAATGAAGAGCCCATGATAATCTGGGGTGGGGGGGCAATAGGTAAACTGAACATTGTGCTCCATTTTCCATTGCCAAGAGTGGATTCGTGGCGATAAATCCCCGACACTTTCAGGCTGCTGACTCAAGGTACTCTCAGATTGCATCTACACAGAGCTGGTGGAATCCTGCAGGGATTGGTCAATGCAGCAGTGGCTGAAATAAGTGGAGGAGTCAAGCTGGTGGACATGATGCGCAAGAGCTGATAAATGCATCTCTGACATGACCATCACAGCAAAGTTAATCAGGATGGTTCCCCACAGCTATATATCATTGCACTGCAAGGTTAGTTTTATTGAAGAAGATTTCAGTTTCTAAGAGTCGTTAAAAGAATCAATAATACCCAGTGGATGACTCATCAGTCTATAACCTAGAGTTGGCTGCTACCGAGGAAGTAGCTGGTAACTCTTTTGACAGATAATTCAATCCATGGACAGAAAGGAAGATGTAAATTAATTTGCTTCTCGCAAAGGAAAACCAAGTGTTGAATATACTGGCCAAATTACTTTTGAAACATTTTATCATCAAATTTGAGAAGATATTTAGTATTGACTTTCACTTTAATATTCCCTCTGCTTTTTCAGAAGTTCTCCATTAAAATAACTGTAAGTTCCAGACAAGCTCTGTTCAACTATTTGAGGTTTTCCTCACTTTTCAAAAGACCTCCATTCTCCTTTTACCTCTGTATATCACAAACTAACTGACCTTGAGCAATTTTTTACCCTTTCTGAGTTTCAACATCTTTTTGTGTTGAATTTAGGTTAGTTAAATGGTTCTTACACTTCAGTGTACCTCAGGGTCACCTAAAGAGATTGTCAAAACAGATTGCTGGCTATACCCTCAGGGTTTCCGATTCTGTAGGTCTGAGATGGCGCTGAGAATTTGCAAGTCTAACGAGTTCTCAGGTGATCTTGTTGCTGCTAGTGTGGGACTGCACTTTGATAACCTCTGGGATAGAACAAATACACCCAAACTCTGGCTGATGATTCTGAGTTACCAGAATCATCTGGGGAACTTTTGACCAATAAGGATGCTCAAGGCCCATCCCTCAAGCATCAGTATCTTTGGGAGTCTGGGCCAAGACTAGGGTGAGGTGAGTAAGGCACCCAGGTTGCAAAATTAAAGAGGTACTCACTTTTAGGTGGCCAGTACAGACCTGAGAGTGAGTGCCTCTTTAAATTTTGCATCCTGAGCACCTCACTCACTTCCCCCTAGTCCTGGCCTTGTTGAGACTAGAGTTGGAAATTTATATTTAATGCTTCAGACTAGCTGCTGCACAAATGTCTCTCTAAAGCTTGCTAGAGTAACAATAATGTGGGTTAGCCTTTTACGCATTTATAGATTAGGCTCTTTCTTTCAACAAGGGACATTGACACAGTGATATTTTTAGGGCTAAAGATTCATAGGTTATGTTTTTAATAACCAGTTTCAGCTGAGTTCTTTCCTGTGGTAGAACCTTCCAGTTATTCAACCTGTTGTGGGTTAACTGCTGATGACCTACTGACTGATACCAGGAAAACATAAAAAGCAATGGAGGGCATGTTGGAGTCAGAGCTGGTGAGATGCTCACTGCAGTAGTTCCTCATTCCTTATCATTCATAGATATGTTTGCAAATGATAGTGATAGCAAAGCATAGAAGCAGACAATACTTCTTTTTTCTTTATTCTAAAGATAATTTATTTTGAAATAATATAATAATATCGGGAAGGTTGCCAGAGCAGTACAAAGAACTCTTATATCCTCATCATCCAGATTTTCCAATTGATAATGTTTTATTGCATTTACATTAATGCCTTGTGTTCTTGGTCCAGGATCCCATCAGACACATGCAGTATGTTTCGTATTCAGGTCTCTTCAGTCTTTTCAAGCTTGGAAAACTTCTTTGGTTTTTCCCTGTCATTCTGTCCTTGATAGTTTTGAAGAATACAGCCCTTTCATTTCATAGGATGACTCTCAACAGTCTGATGGTTCCTCAGACAGACTCAGGTTGTGTGTTCTAGATAGGCATACCACAAAAATAACCCTTCTCAGGACATCATATCAGGAGGTACTCCCTTGACCCGTCCCACTACCGATGATATGGACCTTGAGCACATGGTCATACTGGTGTCTGTCAAGTTTTTCCACCAGTTTTTCCTCCGTACTTAATTAGAATTTTGTGGAAGGTATTCCAAAATCACACTAATATCCTTCCACTTCTGTGATGGCTGCCATTTCCATCACTCTTTCTACATTTTTTACTTGCTATTTTACTGTAAAGCAGAGCTTATTCATATATATGAACTCATGATGTATTATTAGTCAGGGTTCCTCTTTGAAAATGAACAGAATGGTCATCTATCATATCTATCATATCTATCTAGCTCCTATCGTCTATCTATCTTATCTTTATATCTATCTACTATATCATCTATCATCTATCTACTCTATCATCTATCTATCTATATATCTATCCATATCTATCTATCTATCTATCATCATCTCTATCTATCTATCTATCTATCTATCATCTATCATTTACCTAGGTGTATATACAGTTGACCCTTGAATAAGACAGGTTTGAACTGTGTGGGCCCACTTATGTGTGGAATTTTTTCAATAAATACAGTAAATGTATTTTCTCTTCCTTATGATTTTCTTAATAACATTTTATTTTGTCTAGCTTTCTTTATTATAAGAATAAAGTATGTAATAATATAACATGCAAAATATGTGCTAATCAACTGTTTATGTTATCTATAATACTTCCAGTCAACAGTAGGCTATTAGTAGTTAAGTTTTGGGGAGTCAAAAGTTATATGTGGATTTTTGACTGTGTGAGGGGAGAGGGCCTTGGTGCCTATATATATACATACATAAAATGTATAGATTGATTATAATGTATTGGCTCAAGTGATTATGGAGGCTGAGGCATTCCCAAGATCTGCCATCTGCAAGTTGAGAATGCAGGGAAGTTGGTGGTGTAGTTTGGAGGCCTGAGAACCAAGGGTGCTGATGGTGTAGATTCCTGTCCAAGTCTGAAGACCTGAGAACTAGATGCACTAAGAAGGGCAGGGTAGGATTGATGTCCCAGATCAAACAATCAGGCAGAGAGAGTGAATCCAACCTTCCTCTGCCTTTCTGTTCTGTTCAGGCCCTCAGTGAATTGAATGGTGCCCATCTGCATTGGAGAGGGCAATCTGCTTTACATTAAGTCCTCATTTAATATTGTCTATAGGTTCTTGGAAACTGCAACTTTAAGAGACATGACATAATGAAACCATTTTTACCACAGGCTAATTGATATAGATCAGAGTTGTGTTCCTACATCATATTTCTGGTCACAAAAGCATCACCAAACTTCTAAATAAAGACCCAAAAGACTTCTATTATTCAATATAGAAATAAATGTGATCTGTACATACATTTAAGAAAGATTAATTAAAAACAAATAAGATAATTCTTTTCCAACCTGCTTATTCCAGTTCAGGGTCACAAGTGGCTGGAGCCTTTCCCGGGAGCCAGGTGGGACTCAATGGACAGGATGCCCTTCCATTGCAGGGCACACTCACACACACCTGCACCCATTCCCTCAAACTGGGACAATGCAGAAACGCCAGTTCACCTCACTATGCACATCTTTGGAAAGTGGGAGAAAACCAAAGTCCCCAGAGAGAACCCACACAGACAAGGGGAGCGTGTGCAAACTCTACACAGGCAATGGCCCCTCTGGAAATCAATTTTTTTCCTCATCAATGTTGTAACTAAACAACATTGAATGAAACATCATTATTCGAGAACCTGCAGTATTCAGTCCACCAATTCAAATGCTAATCTGTCCCAAATCACTCTCTTAGACACACCCAGAAATAACATTTCATCTGATACCTGGGCATTCCTTGGTCCAGTCAAGTTGATATGCGATATTAGCCAGCACACATGAATTCTTATTTTATTTAGTGGTTTGTAATTTGTTACTTTCATTTTATTTGAGGCTCAAACTTTCCACAATTTGAACAGTGGGATCCTCTTCATGAACTGTTCCCATCATTCGGTGACTATTTTCTTTTTTTCTGGCACACAAAAAAAGATGCTCCAGATTCATCTTGTACTTTCTGTGCCTCAGCTCAGAAATGACCTATTTCTCAAAGGAGATACTTATAGACCCCCAACTCCCACCAAATAGCATTTATAAATGAAAATTACATGTTAAGAATTCATTTGTTTCTAAATTCGATCATGAGCATATTAACAAATGTTAAAAACTCAAAACAAAATGTATACCCGAGGGGAATATAAAAATGGAAGGATAGACTCAAGAAAAGTATTTATGGTCCTTATTTATTTATTTTCAAATTATATCATCGGCTGACAAATGCGCATACCTCCTAGTATTTTATTTGCACTCTAAGTCCTTTTAGTGTTAACCCTGTATCTAGTTACTTTCTCTGAGGCTGGTTTGATGGCCAGAATTGATGAGAACAGTTCTTGCCATTGTCCTTTCAGTTTATCTCTATTGAGATCAACCAGAGGAAGCAGGTAAAGAATTCAGTCCAGTTTGCTGGCTGGGCCTAAGGAAGATTCCAGAAAAGACCAGCATATGGTGGGCAGTTTGTAATGCTATTCCTCATGAAACCAAAGATGGTGTCCAGGGAAAGAAATCTGCTGATACCATGTTATTCTGGTGGTGTTCTTAGAAGTTCCTCTTGTTACCCGCTGAGCCTCTGTACCAAAGTATTTACCTCGCAACCTAGGAACTGCAGTGGGGAGAGTGGAGTGAGAAAGACACAATTGCTTCCTGTGAATTTTTGCTTTCTTGAAAAAATTTCAGGCTTTGCAAAGTTGTCTGCTATTTTTAAATGTTCTCATTCTAATGAGAAGCAGACCCGGCATCATGTAATGGTTGAGTTGGTCTGGTAATTGCATTACAATAAATAGCTGAGGTGCTCGGCCCATAAAACTGACCTGTGACCCACCATTCTCCTTCAACAGGGGACTCTTTTATAGCAACAGATTGTAAAGGGATGGTATTCCTTTGAACCATTTCTTTTGGATATGAATAAGAAAAAGTCTACCTTAAGGGCCCAGTGTTGAATACGAGTAATTTTATGTCTTTGCTAAGATGAACAGTGTTATTATCCAGAGAAAATTATGCTGACACAATTTAGGCAGAAATGATATAGGAGATAGTTGAAAAATCAAACTTTTTGTTTTTCCAAGCAAGAAATTAAGATATCTTGGTGTTACTCGGAGGAAATGAACTGAAAAAGGCAGTTTTTAAGAACATAGCCTTCTCTAGAATATGGCACAAGAGTACTGGTGTCTTCAGATTTATGAAATAGATATACAAAGATGGATTTCATATATACTCCCTTCCCCCCATTTCCATTATTAACCAACGGTTTAAGCTTATAGGAGGAAAAAAAAAACTATAGCATCAAGTTCCCTTGCAGTGAGATCTTCATGTTCAGCACATCATGCAAGGAGGATGAGGAAGAGGTACGCAATCTAGCTGTGTCCTTAAATAGCTTATGATAATGGAGGGGCCAGAGGCGTTGTGGTCAGTGCATGTGTGTGTGTGTGTGTGTGTGTGTGTGTGTGTGTGTGTAAATGAAACACAAAACTCAGTGTGAAATAAGCCGCAGGAGTGGCACAACTAAAATGTGATAGCTCAACTAAAATGTGGCTTAAAAGAGAGAGGTATGTTTAGATGAAAGTGTGTATGTGTGTGTGTGTGCATGTATGTGTGTGTGTGTTTCTGTGTGTTTATGTAAGTGAGGCTATAGATGTTTCTCATGGAAAAGACATCATCACACATGGCAAATGAGAGCAAGAGGCTGGCTGGATGCCAGACAGGGCCTCGCAGCACAGCATTTACCTTAGTGAATTTACTAGTGTCCTTGGGACTGGCTCATAGTATTTTAGCATCAAAATTTAGCTCCTTGGTGTCCCATACTTGATTGAATTCAGTGATGCTGCTGACTGGGTTTAACAAAGCTTAGAGTTTAGTGTTTAAATCCAGAATGCCAATTTATTACTCTACAATGGGGATTATGACCCTCACTAGACAGAACATTTCTGTTAGCCTGATTGGAATATTCTTTCCTTGTAGTTCTACATAAACAGAAGTTTGCTTGGAGTCATGGAATCAGAATCAGGATGTTTAGTTATCCGATTTCAAAATGTAATGGCACCATTCCTAATTGACTATTCCATCCATTTCCTAAATGAGGAATAATAGGATCCATCAGAATGCATCCTTGAGCCAGGATGGAACATTTTTCTCTGGAAATTGCTTAGACCAGCTCTGCTTATGGTGGCCTTTGATGATTTTTCTTGTATCAGATGATGACTGAAGATCCTTCACTTCTGTTCAGATTGACACATTCTTTTTTATAGTGGAATCTCCTATTCTTGGAAGAGAATAGAAGTGGAAAATAGTGGGTTAGACAACAATATTGGCTGACTTAAAAAATTGTTAAAAATAATGTATATATACATTAACAAAATTAACAGGTATCAATGTAAATTCATCCCTTAATCTTTTGATCAAATCACATATTTTTGACTCTTAGTTTGGATTGCATAAACAATAATAACTATTATATAGCTTTTATGATTTGTAAGTGTGTGTGTGTGTGTGTGTGTGTTAACAACCATGCAAGTATACTTATTAAGCAATCTGAGGGCAAAATCTTTCTAGATTTTTATGATTCTCCCCTCACGTCAGGGATTTTATAGTTTTTTTTTTTTACATGTACTTCATTTGCTAGCAGTTTACTTTCTTTCCTATTCAACTTTTTCAGTCTTTCCAAAGCTTTAAATTTAATAGAAACAACGATTCTTATTTTTTTCACATTCAGATTTCATCGGTTTTTATACTCTTTAATTAAATAATTTAAATAGTTTTGGAAAGAAACTTAATTGACTCATATGCTTAAACTCAACCCTGTATATTAAAGAAGAGCTAGTCACCCAGAAGTGAGCATTCAGCATGCTGGGGTATTGGTCTGATACATTGCAGACAGCATGAGGGAGGCTTGGTTAGTTCAAGGAGCTTCTACTGTATATTAATGGTTCACTTCATTTGCAGTTAGATCTTGCTGGCCCAGGAGTCTTTCCATCTCTGGCTTTGCATTTCTCTTTATTGGTCCATTATGTGCTACTGAGCAATCAGAAGGCAACCTCATTTCCCTTTAGCAGCAATGTGTGACTCCAGGGATTAGCATTTTTTCCTCTCCTTTCTAGTGAGAGAGGTGCCAGAAAAATCATTTTGGAATCACTCAAGGCAGTCACACTCAAGGGAAGATATGACTGCTCTGGATCTCTAGGGAGCTTCCAGAGGGGTCAGTGTAGAACGCATAGCTCCATTATCCAGGGAAATGGAGTACGGTTAGATCCTTTGTGTTGAAAATGAGAAGTTACCCACCTTTTTGGGTTATTCCATGGGGAGAGCAAAAGGCTTTGGTTCCAGGTTTATGATGTGGTGGCGCTAGAATCAGTCCTAACACAGTATTCCTTGGGTGGGCAGATGCTCTGAATGGAGATGGGTATGTGAAATGAAAAAGCTGGGCTGTGAAAATTTGGAGTCCAGTTACTCTGGATTAAGCTTAAGATGGAGAGACTGGGGTCTTCATCCCTGTGAACCAGTGTGGTCCATACAGGGATTTGGGCTAGCCATACACCTATTGACAATCATCTAAAACTTGGAAGTGTGACCAAGGGGGGAAGCATATTCTTTCAATGTCATGTTGGAGCATTGCTTAATGGTCACCCAAGAATACTTAATTACCTTTCTTTTGACTTACTGTCTTCTTTTGATTAAGGCCCAGATTCTGTGACATTTTAGGCTAGTGGATAGTGGGGGTTTTTTTGTTTTTTTGTTTTTTGTTTTTGTTTTTGTTTTGTTTTGTTTTGTTTTTGGTACAGATGAAAATCATTCTGCCTTATAGAAAAGATAATCCCGAAGGTTATGTTTTTAATGCCACGTACGACATTATCAGTTTTATATCTCATTAAATTTGGGTCTAAAATTATTTCAGGAATTAAAGATGATTGAGATTAGGTTCTTTTAATGTTAGAATCTTATTCTAACATTAAAAGAACCTAATCTCAATCATCTTAAATTCCTGAAATAATTTTAGACCCAAATTTCCCATGAATGAATTGAATAAGGCTCTGGCATGTGCTCGTTTTTTATTTTCTTGAGTCAGCTTTCTGCGACACTTCGATATGCCTCTGTCAGGCTGTTTTAGGATCTGTCTCTATTAGCAATCCCATGTGGCAGAGAGAAGTAAAAGCATCTCACCCTGTTGAGGTTGGTATGATAGGTTGACTGAGTTCCCTGTTATTCAAGTTAGGCTTCCAAGCTCTTGGACAATTCAAGACGAAGATAGATGGCATCCCCAAGATTTTCTGCTCTTAGTAAAGGGGGTGGGGTGAGATGGTGGTGGTAGTGGTGGTGGTGAGGATGGGGCTTCAGTGATTCATTGAAAAAGTAAAAGTGATGTGACTACAATTCTACCCTGTTTGTGGAGTAGTTTATGTCAGTTATTCAGAGCTGATTTTGAACTATTTAGGTAAAACTCATTCTTTCCTCTTGTACTTCTGACAATGACATTTAAAAGAAGTTCTGAAACTGCGAAGATGAGGGAGTGGGGCATAGTGTTTGGGGTCTTTTAGTATCATAGAAATACACTTGCTGGGAGTTATAGTTCAAAGTGTAGTTCACTTTGAATTATTTTAATGAGATTATCTGGTCTTATAATTTTTCAGAAACGGGAGAAAATAAATGTGGCCACCTCTCCTTTGGTACTGTTTAGCTTGTTCTGAAATTGATCTAGTTGGCGGTCAGGTGCTAAATCTAGTGTTATACCCGTTATGATTGCCGTTCCTAACATTTGTCGAACACTTTCTTTCACCGGGCACTCTTCTAATCACTTACCTAGAATTCATTTTCATAATGAAAAGAGATCGAATTATGTCACATTTTTGTTCTATAATAAATGTGATGGCACTTGTTACAGATCAGGTTTCCCAGGAAGCAGACTATGAGATGGAGAGTGTGTGTATAGGAGGTTAATTAGGGATTTGTCTTGGGATCAACATCTTGGGGAAATAAAGGAAGCAGGATGAGCCAGAGGAAGAAGCTGAGTTGTGATGCTGTTACAACATAGACCTCATGTAATCCCATAGGAAGCTATGAGTTTTGTGTTGACTAGTTTTTGGATGCAAGCTGACCCCACATAAAAGGCTCTGACTTTGGGCAGAGTGACATTCCTCAGCAGGGAGCAATCACTGGAAGGGCTCAGTTGTAAGCGGTCGGTTGTCAACATTTTGAAAAGCTGGGGGAGTATGTTTCAGTCCTGAAGTGATAGTGAATCTGAGTCTCCATTAAGCAAACTTGGGCTTATGTTTATAATACAGAGTGGTCTAATTTCCATATTTCAATACCTACAATCTCTAGGCACTTGTGTTTCTGGACACTCCTTGTAGATATTTTTAAGGTTCCTTTGGCTCTTTCCTACTTAAAGGTTATTTTCTAAGGTCCCAGACTCAGCCCTCTTCTCAAACTACATTTATTTTCTAGGTGATCTCATCGACACCTCATGCCTTCAGCTTCTTATATATAGGATAATCTACCATGCCATTTTTTTTTTTTTGGATTGCCATAAGTGATTATAAGAAGCTATTATTGCCTTAGTATCCCTCTTAATGGTATCAGAGTCTTGTGAATGTATAATCTCTTAGTCAAGTCTGATTGTTATAACAAAATACCATAGACTGGATTGCTTAAACAACAGACTTATTTCTGACAATTCTGGAGACCGTGAAGTTCAAGATTAAGGTGCCGGCACATTTGGTTCCTGGCTTACAGATGTCTGCTTTCTTATCGGGCAGAGAAAGAGGGAACTCTGGTTCCTCTTCCTCTTCTAATAAGCACGCAAATCCCATCATGGGGACCCCACCCTCATGAGAGCACCTAAACCTAATTACGTTCCTAAGTCCCCACCTCCAAATACCATCACATTGGGAGTTAAGATTTCAACATATAAATTGTGACAGATACAAACATTCAGCTCATGACATACTCTATCACAAAGTTATATCAAGAAATTGAACAGAAAAATCTATAAAACACAAATGCCCCCCCCCCTTTGATAATGGATAGATCATCCAGAAAGAAAATCAATATGGAAACAGTGGACTGAATAACACTATAAACCAAGTGAACTTCACAGGCGTATATGGAACATTTCATCCAACAGCATATAGAAGGAATGTACCTCAATGTAAAGGTAATATATGACAAACCCACAGATAACATCATACTCAATGATGAAAAGCTGAAAGCTTTTTTGCCTTATTCTAATTCATCAAATTTCTACAGATTATACCACCTAGATTTTGCTTCACCTCAATGCCTTCTCTCTAGTCTCATTTCTGCAGCATCGGTTTAGGCTCTCATTGTTTCTTTAGTGTATTTTTCAATGATCTTCTAACAGCTCATTCCCCAGGTCACACTTATGTCTCTTCCAATTAGGCTGACATAATTTGTCAAGCAAACTGGGACACTTTTTAGAATGGAACAGAGGTGTTATTAAATATTACACTCAGAAAGCAGTCAACAAAAACTGTCCAAGGCAAATTAGGACATATGGACACCCCTCTAATTTATCCTGCACAGCTGTCAGAATGCACTTTCTAAAACACTTGTCTGACCTGTCACTTGCTCTCCCATATAATATGTCTAAGGGGAAACCAAAATACTGTTCTAATGACTGGAGCGTTCTACTCTGCTTCGCTAGGTTTCTTCTTATAAATCAATCAATTAGCTCTCTGTAGCTCTCTGTATCATTTGCAGTTTGGGGTAAATTTTAGCAAATAGTAGGGTTGAATCACTTTTCAGTATCATAGAAAAAGCAAGCATAGGGATTTACCAAGCTTGGAATATGCTGATCTGATGCAGGCCTTGCCCAAGACAATTCTGTCTCATGAATCAGGGGCACCCCTCCGAGACACCACCACCACACAGCCTTTTAGCCCTCAGCTGTCATCTCAGCCACTGTCTGATCAGTGGTTGACTAAATAAATGAATGAGCAATTTGTCAAATGACTGAACAAGGCATAAAGTAGTCAATGATCTTCACTAGATATATCAGCATTTTCCACATTAGCTTTCTGCTTTTCAGGGAAAGTAGCAAAATAAAAGATTTTTTTTTCAGTTAAAAACACATTTACTTTTTATTTACTGAAGGAAGGAATCCTTTCTTACAACTTCTTTGTGGAAACCAGCTACTCTTTTAATTGATATTTGCAATCTTCCTTAAATATTAAAATTTTTATTATATAAGAAATCTGTTTATTGCAGAAAATTGGAAAATACAGAATAACAAAAGAAAAAGAAAATTGCCCATTTTTCTACCTTGCAAATAAAATCATATTAATTTTTACATTCTACAGATGTGTTCTATGTGAGTGTATACTTACATATAACAAATATAAAAATGTACTAAGCATGCTGAAGTGTAACTTCCCTTTTCACTTAGCAATAAAAAATACTTTTTACATCAATAAGTGCATCTCTGCATTATTATTTATAAAAGCTTCATTTATGTTTGCTTCATATTTTACTTAACAATCCTTCATTTTCTGACATTTAGGAAGTTTCTAACTTTATTGTCATTTAAAATAATGTTCCCTGGATAGCCTTGAATATCTTTTCTTGTTTTTGTTATTTTTTAAAGATTAATTATTTTGGGGGGAGGTTTCAAAGCTCCTTCCTTCCTTCCTTCCTTCCTTCCTTGCTTTCCTCCTTCCCTCCTCCTCCTCCCTCCCTCCTCCTCCTCCCTTCCCTCCTCCTCCTTCCTTCCTTCCTTCTTCCTTCCTTCCTTCCTTCTTCCTTCCTTTTCCTTTTCTTCCTTTTCCTTCTTCCTTCCTTCCTTCCTTCCTTCCTTCCTTCCGTCTCTCCCTCCTCTCTTCCTTCCCTGCTTTCTTTCTTTTCTTTTTATTAAACTTACCGGAGTGATATTGGTTGATAAAATTATGTAGGTTTTAAATGTACAGTTCTATAATACATCATCTGTATAATGCACTGTGTGTTCACCACCCAAAGTCAAATCTTCCGTCACCATATATTTGAGCCGCTTTACCTTTTTCTATGCTTCGCCCTCCTCCCTCTGGTAACCACTAAATTGTTGTCTGTGTCTACGAGTTTTTGTGTTCATTTGTTTGTCTTGTTCAATTGTTGCTTTCAGTTTTATATCCCAAATATGAATGAAATCATATGGTTCTCAACTTTTTCTGCCTGACTTAGTTCACGTAGCATGATAGGATTAAATTTTATACGAGGATTTGCTGAACCACTTTTAGACTCTTGTGCTCTCTGGCCAACTTGATGGGCTTAGCATTTGCGTGTGTTGCTGAGCCTCATAGCTAAAGCTTCACTGATGGACCCTCAAATTCTTCGGCTGCTTATTAGAAAATACTGAGTTTTAAGTTCAAAGGAATGTATTTTTTAAAAACCCCATTCCAATCTTTTGGCTGTGTTTGTGCAGACAAGCTAAAATGAGACATGATCTAATGAATTTGTTCACAGAAAAATTCAAGCCAGATATATATTTTTTTCTCAAAAATATTTTTGTTATTGTGGACTCAGTCTAATAATTGAATGTTTCTAAGAAAGACATTTAAAGACATATTTAATGTATTTCTAATTTTGAGTAGATATCTATTCAATTTAAGCACTTTGAATTAAATAGGAAAAAAGTATCAGATTGTAATATATAATTGAACTCTTAAGTTATAGTCTTCCAACAGTTATTTTATAGAATTTGGACCTATTAAATGTAAAATTTGTGTCAGAGTCCTTTGTGATTAGTGTCAGATAAAAATTGGCAGCATGACTCAGAATTGTGACGGATCATGGAGGATTGACTGCTCAAGAGGAAAGTTGCCATCATGCTCAGAGATGACAATATTCAGATGAGTATACATATTCTCAATTTAAAAAGTAATGTCAAGTGAAAGTCAAATTTCTTTAGTTATTTTCTTAGTGACACTACTTTGATTTTTGATGTTCTTCTACATTACTTTCCTCTTCCTAAATCAAAGAAAAAATATATATAACTTGTTTTTCGTTTTTTGGTGTTTTTTTTTTTTTGCTAAAATATGCCTCCATGTCCACCCTAACTTTCTCTCCAGAGGGGTTTTCCTTTCTTTCTGGTCTTTCATCATGGGCAGGAGTTGGGTGGAGTGGGGAGTGGAAATCGAGGCTTTGTTTGATTCTGAGGTGGCTTCTTGCTTTCTGAATTTTGAAACCCTAAAACATTAAACCATGGGACAGAAAGTATGAGAGATGAACCAGCCTATTCTTTCTCCAGCATCAATTTCTTGAATCTATTAACAGTGACTTCACCATAGTATACAATTATGGCAAAAGCCCTAATCAGTAATAGCTAGCTGATGTTATGGTCATGTCAACAGACTTGAGAGACCATTCGGAAAGATTGCAGGCAATTTTGTAAGAACTTAAAAATAAGACAACTATATTGAAAACAATCTTTTGAAAAGTGGCAGTGACATGATATAAAAGACAGATGTAGCTGAAAAACTAGATAGTGTATGTGACTATATAGAGTCACTCAGAATGAAAGCTGAAGTCCTTAGGATGGACTGTGAGGCTTTCCGAAAATGCTCGTGTCTCTTTTCATCTGTGACCTCCTCTTCTAACTCTCTCTTATTGCTCACCCTGCTCCAGCCGCACTCCCTCTTTGCAGTCTAGCTTTTATTGGCATTCTCCGGGCTCTCTCTGATGATCATAGTCAAAAAAATTGGTAGACCATAAAACCAGAAAACACGTCTCAAGTCCCTGGTGTTCTGAATGTGCCAGTACTACTCTACAGTTAGTACTAGTCATAAAATAATTTCTTAGTCCCTTCCAGTTGGTTTGAATCACAGGAGATTGCCAAATAATGGCAGTGTATAAAAAGAGAACGTAATTAAATTAATTCTCCAAATTCTCTAGTCTCGGTCTCTCTAAAATAAATCAACAAGTGCTAAGCAAAAATCAAAGAGAATTCAATAAAGTAAGAAGATAGAGATATTAAATAGAAGCATTTATATATCACCACAGGAACCATTTGTTCATTTGTTTGCTGACAGGTGTTGTCAAATCCACAGGCTTAACAAATTAAATCCAGTTACCAAGAGGCCAATTGTCTAGTCTTGTTTCCATCAACTTTATCTTTCCTTAAACAAGAGGTTTATATTGCTTCTTCCTCTCCTCTTTCCATCGTTCCTTTGATGCCATACTCCTTCCACCAACCACTTTTATTTCGAAAATTTACTAGTGGCCTCTTAATTACTAGACTAAATAGCCTTTTCTAAATCTTCACCCAGTTGTGCATGAAGGACTTTTAATAGTTGGTCACTCACCAATTCAAACACTCTCCATTTGGGCTTTCCATGACACATTCTTTCTCTCCTGCACTGCTGTAACCCTTCTAATCTCTGCCTCTTCTCTGTCCCCATTTATTAGTTCCTGTCCACTAACAGTCTCTATTCTTGGTCTTCTGTCATCTGCACTCATTCCTCACATGAGCTCATTCACTCAGATGGTTTTTCACCTCAGTAGTACTGACTACCTAATCTCTAAAATCAATCCTACCCTCTCACTTGCTTCCCTATGTCACAGTTACAAACACTTATTGGAACTACCTGCATTTAAAGTACCACTATGCTCTGAAAGTCAACATAGCTAGCATTGAATTCCAGACAACTTTCCTTTCCCAATCATCTCACTTCTGTCTTGGGCATTATTTCAATCTCCCAGGCAACAAGACTTCATAAAAAAGAAACATTTAATAAATAGGAAACTGAAGTCATCTTTCCTCCAGAAAAGTTACTGCTTTCAGCTTCTTTGTGTCTTTAATGTATACTCCTATGCCCCTGCATATGTGGTGGTCTGACAACATCTTTCCACTTCTCATTTTCAAATGTGCTCAACTTCTTCATTCTTTCCCAACACCATTCCCTCTGTTTGGTTTCTATGCAACTCATCTCCACTGAGAAATCCTACTCATTCTTTAAGGTCCAGCTCAAATCTCATCCAGAATCCTCAGCCAGAATTACTTTCACTGAACACTCCCCTACCTTTCTTTAGCACTGAGGAATCTTGGGTGGATAGAGTTATTTTTATGCATCTCTCTCTGCAGCTAGGCGGTGAGTCCCCAGAGAATTGAATCCAGGTCTAATTCTCATGTTCTCCAATTCTTCATAGCACTCGGATAATGCTCATTAAATATTATAATGGTGGGGTGGAGTCTCCGAGCAGAAGCTACAGAATAATCAGACTGATTCTTGCTTAAGCATTTTGAAGTCTTCTCTTCCTTATTACCTGCAATTAAATGTTAATGAAGAATCACTGGAAAAATTAAAATGCATAGATAATACTGTAAGAGGGATGACAACCTGCCTAGCTGAAGACCTAGGCACACGTTCACATCTCATTAACTAGTCCTTAACAGTTGTCTCCTGAGTACTGGACCTATAGAATCTAAACAGAGTTACACAAGCAGAAACTTATCATCACACACAAAAAGTACCTGACCAGACTGACAACCTTAGTTAGAACAAATATCTACTGTCAGAGCCTGCCAAGGTATTTGTTCATTCTTCCAGATCACTTGCAGGAGGAGCTCTGATGACAGACTATACTCGTGTCTTAGCTGTCATTATGAAAGGCATTGTGATGAGTGTGCCAAGCCTAGGATTCTGAGGAGGGATTCTATGACACTGTTCTCTGCAGGGCTGGCCTCAAGCCAACTAAAGTCAATTACCTTCTTCTTTCACCTGTCCTCAGGGCTGCTCAGAGTTCCTTTTTATCCACCTCCTCTCCTGCCTTTCTCCCCAAACCTATGAAAAATGCCTTCCTCATTAGTAGTTGGGGATGCTGGGAGAGAAATTGGAAAGGTTCATTTTTAAATCAAAATAGCATATGTACATAATTTTTTTTTTAAGTCCAAGAGTATTCCAAGGTTAATAATAATAGCAATAAAAGAGCTGTTACTCACCACTTCCTTCCTTACGTCCTGCTTGAGCTGCTCAGACACAACCACTTTCAACTACTCCTGGCATTTGCATTTAACTTCATTTCCAAATAATGTGCTTGTGTGTCTATTTTTGCTTTCTGATTTTAACATTGCCTATTGTTTTTCTTCTAATAACTTTAGAACCGCTTCCCTTCCCACTTCTGCTAAACCCCCGAAATAGCTATATCACAATTGGGTATAAAACCAGTGTTTTCACCATTATAACAATATAAATTAACAATATAAATATTAGCAGTAGCTTAGTCATATAGTGTATTATGATTTTATTTCCTTTCGTGTTCAAACTTTTTTCCCCTAGGTTAATAAATGCTTCGTTTTTCAATGCTTATTTTAATTCCGCCTAACTAAACTAGCTTTAAGTTTCCCAAAAGAATATCTCACAGTGTAGGCAGTAAATCAAGTCATCTATCAATTACTTTTTTCCTTTCTTGGAGTCTCCTCTGTGAAGCCTCCTGCTTGATTCAGTCTGGATTAACTGCTCTTGAAATCAACTACACAGTAGTATTCTGGGTCTGCCCTCACTCTCATCCTAGGAATTTCCTTTGTTGCCTATGTTGGATGCTCTGTTTCCTGGATTCCATGTCCCTCTTTCTCTCTCTCATTTTATTTATATATTTTTTGCCCTCATTTTGGTGAAGCGCACCTTCCAGTAGCTTCTTGAGAAAGGTGCATAGGAGGTAAATTTCTTAAGTGCTTGTTGGCTTAAAGTGCCTATATTCTGTCTTCTACGTAATAGCATTTTAGGGTTTAAATTTTTTTTGCCCTCTTTAGTCCCCCGCCCCCCCCACTTCCACCCCTGACCTATGGCTGTTGCCTTTTCTCCTTAAGAACTGGATCTCTGAAGGCAGGGCGTCTCCTCCCACTCGCTCATAGTGTGCACTCAGCGCAAGGTGGGGTGGGCTGGCGCACCTACGGTACGGTCCGTGGCTCCACCTGGGGTGCGAACCTCAGACCTTCTGCATGTAAAGCAGACCTGCTAACTACTACACTATGGAGCCACTCTGAGGGTTTAAATTTATAGGTGAAAATTATATGTGCTCAGAATTATATTTTTTTGAGAAATCTATTCTATTTGGTTAACTGTCTTCGGTATGAGAGCTGTTTCTTTCCTCCTCCCCAGGGTACCATCAAATTTTCTTTTCCTAAATCAAGATGTTACAAAGTACAATTATAGAATTTCAAAATTAAATCTTCTATACCATTTGACCCCTCGCTTAAATTATTTTATTTTTTTTTCTTTTATAGGGATCAGTTTAAATGTCTTCCTGTTCACAGCTTTGTTTTTAATAATTGCAATTTGCTAAAAGCATCAGAAGCTGAAATTTTTAGTGCTTAATACATGATATGCCACCTCCTGAAACCAGAAAGAGTAAATGCACTTCATTTTAGCACCCTGCTTGTTGTCCTTTAAAAGATCTGGGAAAGGTTAGGAAAAAAGAGGGAGGTTATCTTCAGATTTATTGAAGATATTGCTGGTTATCTTCAGATTTAACCACAAGATGAGAGGCCCGTTTCCTGCAAATGCATCTCACATGCTGCTAAATGAGAGCATGGAAACTCAAAGTGAAGGTCAATCAATCTCATTCGGGATTATTTTAAAGCAACTATTACTACTAATAGTATTTTATTACAAATGAAAAAAACCTGGAAAAAATAATAAGCTGGACTGAATTCTCAGGCAATCATCATGAAGTCATATGTATGGCCACCCTAGATACAGGGCATCTTTATCATTATCACAAAGAGATCCATTTCTGAATTTATGGAAGGGGGTTAATATCCTGGAATATTTATTGGATATCTCTGTAAATTGCTCTGGCCTGGGCATTCTGGAAAACAAACAAACAAACAAAAAACCCCAAAAAAACAAGGAAGAAAGAATTGTAAAGGAAGAAGAGGGTTACTTGGCTGGAAAAGGAGGAGGGGAACATAGGCAGTAATGCAGATTGGGCTGTCGTGAGAGTAAAATGCTTTTAATGGCTTGAACAAAACTCCAACCACAGTTTGAAAATTTTATACCTTCTTGGTGCTTACAAACAAATGTCCCAGTTAGCCAAGGGTTCAGAAAACAGCAGATTTCATAAAATTTCAACTTTCAAATGTCGTTTCCAATTTGCATGGAGTGAGAGTTGCTTACTAATTTGGCAACTTCCAAAAAGGCTGAGTAATAATTGTTATGAAAAGTTATAAAAATTTTGTGAACTTTGTGCTAGGACCACCGCATTGTCTGAGGTTGACACACCATGTTTTTTTTTTTTTCCGAGAAAGCCAAGACTGCCTCTCAGATTTCACCAAAGGCAGTGGCGTGTCTGAGGTCAAAGAAAAGCTTGACGAAAACATTCCATTCTGGTGACTTCTATAAAAAGAGAAAATATTTTCATTTGAATTTCTTTCAGAAGTAGCCATTTGAGAAATTGGGGAGTTTTTTAAGGACGATTTATTTGCCTGCTTAAATACATACTGTGCATGTTCCTATTATGTGCCAAGTATTATACTTTAGCTCCTGGTCAAGAAGGCAGACAAGGTCCCTGACTTCATGAAGTTTGTGGATGAGTGAAAGTAAATTTTCCTTTAAGTGGAGGTCTTTCTAAGGTATTCATTACCTATCCTTCTGCTCTTCCAGTAAGTTATGCATTTCAAATATAGATTGGTGCCAAGCAAACAGATTTTCGACAGCATATTAAGTAGGAATAAGGAATGTTTGAGAAGTATATTCCTCATCAGATTGATCTAATGAAAGCAAAATATTTAACATTGATATATATGAATCATAGTTATGATAATAATAATTTATTGAGTGCTCTCTGTGTGCAATAAATTATTTTAGGAGCTTTCTATGAATTATTTTATCCTCTCAACAATCTCGTATGGTAGGCACTATTGTTATCTCAATTTCAGGAAAAGTGACTTACAAAAAAGTTAAGTAACTTAACTTGCCCTGAAGTATTTATAGTGTGTGGATGAAACAAAACAAACCTAGTGAATTTGACTCTAAAATGTCAGTCTTAACCCCAAACATCTCCTTCTTCCATCAGATTCTGGCTAAGTGGCATCCATCTGTGTGGTCACTATAGAAAGTCTACCTAGTTGCTCTTTTTAGATGCTGGCATGGAGCAAAGAGATTGTTGAAGGGTCTAAAAGGTCTAGTCACCACCGTTCAAAGCATCATCTTGTGTCTAGCACTGTCTTTATTCGTGGTGCAATGGATGTATTGTTTGTTTCCTGTCAATTTCTCTGTGGAAACTCTGTCCAACAGTCCTAATATCTAGAAAATGGACATATATCTACTTACAGAACCCAATTCAGAAGAGAAAAGTTGCAATCCCAATTTGATTTCACATCAAGTAAATATCCTATGTCAAAGAGATGGGAGTTGGCAAATCAAAAATAGCTCGGGAGTTGGCTCATATAAGTGGCACTAAATATCAGCTTGAAAAACAGCAAGTCATGTTCAAAGTAAAGAAGAGCTGAGATGTAATCACTTACATCTTCTCTGTGTGAATGTGTGTGTGCGGGTGTGTGTGTATGCATGTGTAATTGTGTGAGTCAAACTAGTGTCACAAATATTAAATTATTCAATTAGGCAGCACAAGATTAAGCCCATAAAATGTGTTAATGTGACACATCATTTCACAAATGGGATTTTAAGATGGCTTGCTGGGATTCTCCAACATGACAAAAATCCCCATTAACTTTTATTGTAGCGTAAGATTGAGATAGAAGCCAGCTAACAGTCCAAGAAAGACATGGGCGCTGGGTGGGGGGTTGGTATTTAAAGTCAGTGTTCTTGAGCAGTGATTTTGCCTTTGTAATTTGTTTTGTTGCTTTCCTAAATTCTCTTCAGGCATACGAATAAGCAATCCCAGTTACTTAATCACTTGACAATAATGGCTACTATTTACTGACTTCTATTCTGGTGACTAAATCATGCTTTAAAGAAATGTTTTATGCAATGTATTATTTATTATATACTTTTTGTTGCAAGCCATTTATTATTCATATATTATTGGTAACATGTTGAACATTAGAAACAGTCCACATGCTCTACAATTGGAAAATGAGTTAGGTAAAGTGAAATATTATCTAACTATTAAAATGTTGTTAACAAAGAGTTTATAACAAAAAGTGAAACAATGATTATGGTAGATGAGTAAATTAAATTTAAAAATTTAATTGTTTATACAATCTTTGTAAAATATCCAAAGAAAAAAGACTGAAGGAAACATTCCAAAATGTTATCACTGTCTCTGGGTTACAAAATATGAGTATCAACTTTTTTCTTCTTTTATTTTAATTATTCTTTCTATATTACTGTCTGCCATAAGTGTTGTTTTCATAATCTCAGATGAAATTAAAAAATCTCATTTAAGAGACATTTGAAATATTCATGAGTAAATATTCAATTAGCAGAGTTATCATTATGTTTAGGTACTGAAGATATTTCCAATATTATGAAATTTTATTATTTTCAGTAAAAGTTAATTGTTCAAAGTATGAAAAAAATATGGTTTAATTATGGTCTTTTATCCAAAAGATACCTGGATTGCAAATTGACTTACTGTTAAACTTGCAGAGTTCTGAAATATTGTAGGTGTTCAATAAGTCTCTTCAATAACAGCAGTATTATTATTAAGAATTTCTTACTTTCTAAAGATGTTACCAATTTTGAGACAAAATTTTTTCAATGACCACTAGATGGCATTAAGTTTAATTTAAAATCTACAGAGCGTGATCTTAATTCATATCAGTAAAAACATGTGGTGAAAAGTAATTACATACATTTTGATTTATAAACTGTGATTTAATAACTAAAGACTTTTCATTATTGTATGTAAGAAACTCCTAGAAGAGTTCATATTTGATTAAGCTATACTTCCATTAAGAGCTCACCACGCTTCTTCTGTTTTTCTTGAATTAGGAAAGTTATTGCTGAGTGTTCTAAATGATGTTGCAAAGTAAATGGCCATCTTGGTGCATTAAAACACAATTACTGTATTGTAGCCAGGGTGGAATGTACTGATAGTCAACAACATGCAAAACTCAATGGTGAACTGGAGGGAAGGCTCTGTGGGTTTCTGCAATCGGGAGCTAAAGACGAGAAGACAGCAACATTTCGTGAAACAGATGAGTGTATGTATGAAGGAAGTACCTGGGGCACCCCGGGGAAACCCACTCGCTCCCCACCCTGCTCAGGGATACTGCACTGTGAGGCAGGTACCTATTTTTTCTTCAACTTTGCAAAGCGCAAAAATCGAGCAACAAAATGCAGACATAAGTATCCTTAAAGACACTGTGGTGGGCCTAAAAATTCAGTGTTGCTAAATTGTTTTGTTGATTATCAAGCACTAATTCGTGGATAGGTTATCAAAGATATTGTAGAAAAGCTATGTATATACAACATTCATAAAAGAGAATAATTTATTAGATGACAAGTAAACTTTCCTGGGTTGGGTGGCTTATTATGAGCAGAAGTACGTGAAGTTTAACTGAAGGGGAAAGATTAGTTTTGTCATAATGGCCAATAAATCTGAGCTGGGGCACTTTCAATTTGGCAATTGTATTCTCTCTTAGAGGTGGATTGTCAAATGGTTCAGTTCACCTCCAACTGTGAACTACATAACAGCAGCACAGGAGTCCTCACGTCACCTCTGAATCACCAAAGCAGAACATAGTACCTACAACATAGTATGCACTTAATGAATGTTGGTTAAAAAATGAAAGATAAAATATTCAGTTATTTAGACTAAATAATTCTATTGGAGGTCAGCAAGAAAGGGTTTTTGTCAAGATGTATAGCATGTTTGTAACAAGCACTTCCTTTTTATTCCAAATATACAAAAGAATATAAAATATAAATAAATAAAAAATCAAGTAAACACCTATATGAACCAGAAATGGAACATAATCACAGAGAACTGATGATATAGAACATTCTGCTCTGTGCGTAGAAGAAAGCAATGGATTTGGGAGTTTGGCTCTTGTGGATAACAAAGCAAATGTTCTCTTTATCCGATGGGAAATAGGGCCCAGTCTCGCTGCTTACCTTTAACTTCCAAAGATTTTCCCTAGAATTATTAAGAAAGTACTTTAGCAAGCAGAAAAGTGAACCCACTCATACTCTAATAGGCTTTAAAAAATGTGATTTCTTTAAGTCAATTTAGAAAGGAACTATCATTCATGGCAATGATTCAGACAGGGCAAGGCTACAGACACTGATGTAATTCATCTCCCCACCCCCCCACCCCCGAAAAATACCCTAGAATGCAAATACAGCAAGAAGTAACAAATGTCCAAGGGACTCTTTCCTTTGTTGGTATACTATCCAGGAAGCCAAACTATAATCAGAAGTTTGCTCAGTGAGCACTGAATCAGAGCAAGGGGGAATTAGTTATAGAATTAAAAAGTTTTATGGTAGAGGTTGGCAAAATTTTCTGTAAAAGGTCAGATAGTAAATAATTTAGGCTTTGTGGGCCATATGGCCTTTGTCAAGACTACTCAATTCCGCCATTCTAGTGCAAAGGCAGCCATAGACAGTGGGTAAATGAATGGACATGACTGTGGTCCAATAAAAGTTTATTTACAAAACCAGAATTTGGCGCATAGGTCTACCAATCCCTGTTTTGTGGTACCAGGTCCTTAATGTCTGAAAAATTCATCTCCGCCATGTTGATACAGACACTGACATTCTTGAATCAGGGCTTTCTCTCCCTTAGTTAAGCAGAGCAATTTTAGTCTCTGTGACTTGGCTTTTTGCAGACCTCTGTGGTGGCCATCCTCCTTATGTTTAAGACTTTATTTATGAATTAGAGACAAGTATTATTAGTTAGGAAGCTTTCAGTCTTCTTAAGGTGGCTTTGCAAATCTCTGTTTCAGTTCACTTAGAGTTGAACTCTCAGGGGACATTTTATTTCCTAGTTCCACACTGGTTCCTGGTCCTTCTTATTTCCCATTTGTAAGAAGTTTCTGATTATTGCTCCCACATTTATCCTGCAATGTTAGCTCATGGGGTAGATCCAGCATAAGAAAGTGTTAAAGCATTGATATTAGTTGATGCTTGAGATGCTTATTTCTCCCAGCTGTATAGTTTCAGGGAAACTGCCTTAAATTTTATAGCCCCCAGAGTCCTCTCTGTCAGTCTGGGACACAAAAACACCTTCCATTGATTCTATATAAACAAATCAACATGTTAAGGATTTTTCTTTTCTCAAGAACTGTTTAAATTTTTGTTCTAATTGTTCTGGTCTGGTGGCCTCTGGTTCCTGTCAGTGTGTTGCTTTAGTTAATTACATAGGCGTGGCCATTTCCCATTTTAAATGGTTTCAGGATCTAGGTTAGAGACTTGCGACTCAATGTGTGGTCAGGACTATTCCTCCATTAGCATCATCTGGGAGCAAGTTAGAAATGCAGACTCTCGGGACCCCAAATCTACTGAATCCTAATCTGATTTTGACAAAATCTCCAAGTAATTCATGATAGTAAAGTTTAAAAATTTTTTTTAATTTTATTTATTTTTAATTTTTAATTATAGTGGACATGTAATATTACATTGGTGTATGGCATAGTGGTTAGACATTTAATAACATATAAAGTGATCCCTCAATAAGTCTAGTACCCATCTGGCACCATACATAGTTATTACAGTATTATTATTATTATTATTATTATTGATTTACTTTTGTTGTTTTTAAAATAATTTAATTTTTAAATTACCGTAAGCATACAATATTATATTAGTTTTAGGTATACAACATAGAGATTTGATATTCCTATAACTTACAAAGTGATCACCCTGATAAATCTATTACCCACCTGACACCATACATAATCATTATAATATTATTGACTATATTTTCTATGCTGTACTTTACATCCCCGTGACTATTTCCATCCCTGTGACTATTCTGTAACTGCCAATTTGTACTTTTTAATCTCTTCACTATTTTCACCCAGCCGCCCAACCCCCCTTCGATCTGGCAACTATCAGTTTGTTCTCTGTATCCATGATAATAAAATTTTGAAGTACTTTACTAAGTTAATATTGCATCTTACTTTTTTAATTTTTAATTTTTATTTTTTTCAGCTCTATTGAAGTATATTTTTTATATCTTTTAATTTTAATTTTAATTTTTTTATTTTTTTCAGCTCTATTGAAGTATAATTGACATATAAAATTGCAAGATATTTAAAGTGTACATGGCGGTGATTTGATATACATAGACATTGTAAAAGAATTTCCACCATGTAATTAATGAACATACCCATCAGTTAATGTTAATTCAGAAAAGGCATCTCCTTTGAGTGGCAGAATTAGGAAAGGCCATACAGTTTGAGGATAGTAAGTGTAATTTCTCCCATATTTTTGTGCCGGTGGGCAGGGCATGAGGCTTTATGGCGGCCTTTATGGGTTTGGTCATCCACAAGCCCATTCATGCCCTAAATTAATATGATGAGAGATGGGGATTAAGAAGACTAAAATGAAGTGAAACTCTACTTCATTAACAACCTTGTTTTTCAGATTTTTTAAAGCTTCTTTTCATTGGCGGCTTGTGGAATTCTTTCTCCACTTCTTTTCAATAAAATATTGACAAGCGAACAAATCTCGTTCCTTTCAGAGCCTTGCATCTGGGCCTTCACCTTTAACTCTGGGTTGATAAAACTCACATGTACAGATTCTCAAACCCTCATACAGCAATTCATTAAAGCGTACCTTGCTTACTGTTCACTATGGGGCACAAAATGAACCAGAAGAGATACAGTTGAAAGATCCATGTGAAACAGACTTTTAGGGATATCTAGTTGTATTTGGAGACTGAAGATAAATATTTGATACTTGGTTTTGCCAGATTAAGGCTTATGTGTCCTTGGACAAGCCAGTTTTTTCAAAAGACTGGTAATTTATAACAAAATAAGTTACTGTGTTTTCAGAGTTGGCCTGGGAATTTTATTTTAAAGCTTTCTAAATGACCCTAATGTTTAGTCAGTTTTTGAGAACAATTAACAAAGTCTTTGAGTTTTGATTTCTTCACGTGTGAAATGGGAACATTACTTATTTCTTCAAATAGTTGTTGAAAGCATTATGTGAAATTACATGTGCGACATGCTTTCTAAAGTACAGAGTAGTCTAGAGATGTGTATAGCAGTTTTTATTATCATGATCTGTTTGGTAGTTGTGTCACAAAGACATTACTTTTGATAGTGCGTGAAGAAATAAAGGCAGTATAAATGAAACTAGAGATGGAGGTGACAAAACTGAAAACAAATGGAAACTACATCTGTTTTCTGCAATGAAAAATTCCTGTAATGCATGCCATCAGTAGGAGGCCAAGACTGTGAAACACCCCTACACATAAAGCTGAATTTCTAGTAAAGAACAGTACCTACATCCACACGAGGTCTATACAATTCTGTCATCCTCCCTTATATATCATTTTATCTTCTCAAGAAATTTCAGGCAATTTGAGGTCAGGGTTTGGGTTTTCCTTTTCCCACAGGAACTCTTGTTAGAGTTCTGGTTACAGAGAAAACTCTCAGCAAATGTTGATTGACGATTTGTTACAATTATTGGACTTCTTTCCATATGAATAGTTAAAGCCTCTCAAATGACTCAGTTTTAGAATGAGGTTAATTAAGGATGTCTTTCAATGACCAGCTCACCCAATCATGTTATTACAATTTTCTTATATTGCATGGAAAAACACACCATGATCTCTCTGAATATAAATACCAAGATTGAGTCCCATTCTGACATGAGTCATAAGAGACTAATTTTGCAAGGAGGGCGAGTTTGAAATCCACATTGCTTCTCCTTCCTTTCAGAACTTGTTTTATAATAAACTCATCAAGTTGCCAAACAAAGCCAAGTCACTTGCAAGCTCTTGTCAAAAGGAGCCAGCACAATCAACTTAGTGGGAAACAATAAGCTGGCTGATGTGACAAGACAAAGACCACACTTAAACTGATGGGTTCATTTTCCAACTTGTTAACTCATTGCTGTCTAGACACAGTCCATGACAAACAGATTTTATGACTGTTCAAAAAAAAAAAGACCCCCAAAAGACAATTCTGTTGGAAAAAAAGACTCACCTATTTCATCCATGCCCTTTGTGGGTGCTGATGGAGGGATAACAAGGAGTTGACTGAAATTCTTTTTTCTTTTTTTTTTTCTACTCACAGTATTGGCCCAGGAGATGTAGAAATGAGGAACGTTACAATATTTTGGAGTGTGTCTGTGCTTGTCTTCTTATTATAAAGAGGTCTATGGACTCTGCCCAGGCTCTGGTTCCTGAGTGTGGCTCTCAGATGAGGGCAGAGGAAAGGGGAATTGAGTCAAGAAACCAAGATAAGGGTTGGAGAACTGAAAGATGTTCCTAAGCATCTAATTTGAAGGGCCCAACAATGAAGCTTGACCTGATACAAACCAAGAGGATTAAAACTTAGGACAGGAAAGACTGAAGTAGAAGCTTTAAGAGATTGAGGCAGGAGGAAAGTACAGAATAAGGTTTTCTGTGGGAAGAAGGCTGTAAGAGCTTGCCATGGCCTTGACTGTGGGTAGGTGGGTAGGGCGACGTTGAGGGTGCTGAGCTGTTTTTAGGACAAACGAAGCCTACAGCCAAGTGGAATCTATTCAAAGTGTACCTTCAAAGTCAACATCAGGCCTTACTAAATCTAATGATATTTCCTAATATAACCACTTGGACATCTAGAAGAGCGAACAGGTACAGGTGGTTAACTGATAGATAAGAATCATACTGTCGCCTAGTTGACAGTATACTCGATCCAAAAAATGGTGCAAAATGTGTTGCTTTTTTTTTCACTTTCTCATAAGATTGCTGTAAACCTTTTATAGAATCTGCCACTGCTGCATTTGGGGAGCCCTTCCTTTGGGTCTCATCTTTTGTCTGTTCCTCTCTAGGTTTTTCATCTTTTTAAAATATACTTCTGCATACACACGGCCTTCCCCCTCGCAACTCTGATGTCCAGGCTCCATCTTGAAGGTGGCCACATGGTTCTCAAGATCATGAAAAACACTGGCTTTGTCCTGGAAGGGTGGGGATAGGACCTGCTGCTGTCTGCAGAGGAGGAGGCTTGAGGCATTCAGAGTCTTCATAGAGGAACAGCTACAGACCAACAAAACTTCCTCTGGACGTGTTCTCATCGCTTGACTGTGATGAGTTATTGTACTATCTCAGCAGCTCTCTTCGGTCTCTCTTATCTACCACCCTCCCCAGTAGGAATGACAAGAGAAAGAAAGAAGAGAGTGGGAAAAGGAAAACATTGTTCTGTATCTTTATGTTGCTGATAAAGAAACTGGCTATTATATGGAGGGAGAAGGCAGGAATGTTATGTGATTGACTACGAAAGGTTGAGAAACGGTATTTACCCAATTTTGAAGTATCTTCTAAATCAGTGTCCCATTATTTTGGCCATTCAGCTCTTGAATTGGATTGCTTAAAACTAATTGTAGCAAAACTTGTATCTTCTTCAATCATTTAAGAGGAAGTCTTACAAAATTTTCCTGGGGTTCATGTTTACGAAAACTTTCCCTTTAAGAGAAACTTAGAGATAGGTTGAAACAAACTCCACAGACTGATGTCAAGGTGAAATGAAGCTCTGGGTTAGGAGTAATTATTCATTGGCTTCATAATTGACAATCCAGTGCAAGATAATTGAAGCATCATTTTAGAAAGTCCTTGTGACTTGATTGAATTTAAGTTTGGACCCAGTGTTCAGGCTAAAGGTACGCAGAATACATAATTATGTTTGAAATAAAAGCTAAAACAATTTGGGGTAAAAATTTGAAAGTGAAAAACTGTCGACATTGCCGGACACAGGGATGGGGTTGTTCTAGGACAAACAGTCCACACATATGCTGGCCCTTAACAGAAGAAAAAGATTCACTAAACAGGGAATATTCCATTAGACTATCAGAAGGGTATAGATTATGGCTGGCAAATATTAAATATGACTGTTGCCACTTCCTTCCAACCTGTACTCTTGGCAGACATTGCTAATTGATCAAAGTTCACCTTTCCACAGCCTGCAGTTAATCTTGCAAAGATCAATACAGTTTTCCAAGTTGCCAGAGAAAATAATACAATTTGATATGTGAGATACAACTTACTTACTCTCCTTGATTTCATTTAAGTCACCAAAGAAGCCCCTCAGGTAGACTTGAAAAACTTTATCAAAGTATCAGAGAAGCATTCTAAAATGTCAAAGGAGGAGAAAGAGAAAGATCAGGTACAAAGAAAACTACTTTGAATTAGATATGATTCTTTTACGTAGCTGATTGAATAATTTTTAGGCTTATCTTGGGCAAAACTTTTCTTGTAGTCATTAAATTGTGACCAGTTCAGGGCCAAAGCTGAGCACCAAAATTGCCAAATACTCCCATATTCTGGAGACGGCTGCAAAGAAACAGCCTAGAGCTGAAGCCAGAAAATTCCTTATAGGTTTTGTTTATTAAGAAGTAGTCAAATCAGTCCCATTGTCACTAATTACCACTGCTTTCTTGGTCTATGAAAGTAGCCTGGGGTGAGGGAAAGAGTCATATTAGTCCCCATATTAGGGGGAATTTTTCCTCTCCTCCCTGTAAGTGAGGAAAACCATCTGTGAAGACAGTAGGTATTTTCAAGAAGAAAAGACTGGATTACCTTTGTTTCCCATTTGACAACTTGCTCATAATGATTCTGTGCTTGTCTGAGCAGGGGAAATGAGAACCGGAGAGGGGAGGTGGGTCAGGGAGATGAGACAACAGAAGAGAGCCTGCATGCTGGCACTTGGCATGTCAAGGAAACATAAGCTTTCCAAGGGCTGGGCAGACACAACAGGAGGTGGCTTGGGCCAGTTTATCTATCTTCACCTTGGAGGGATGTTTTCTGGGTACAGTAGAGACCTTAGTAGAAAAAAGGCTGTGGCATTGACTGCTGGTGGGAGATACTGGGGAAATGATGAAAGAGATTGAACCAAAGTCAAATCTCCCATGTCAAGGAACTCTGCAGAGCCCTACAGGGCCCTCCAGACAACCCTGGCAAGGACGCCACAAAATATTTATCATTAGGATGCTTATCACACAGAAGACACTGATTGTCAGAGAATATTAGTATAAGACATCAACAAGAAGAAAACTGAAACCTCTCTCAGATAAGTGAGGAGAAATCTTCCTTTTTCAATGGTGGTAGACACCCTCCAGGATAGCCCACAAAAATCCTTACCTCAGAGTAATCATAGTGCTCTATGTCCCTTCCCACATGGCAACAAGCCTGATCTATGGGACCAGTAGAATTCTGGGAAAGAATTGATGTGAGACTTGCTAGTTGATGCCCTGAAACACATTATAGCTTATACTTTTGTTTCTTGGATGGCTTTCTCTGGGGGAGCCTGCTGCCATGCTGTGAGGCACTCAAGTAAGTAGCTCTCAGAGGTCCAAGAAGAGAAGAACTGAGACCTCCTGCCAACAGCCAGCACTAATATGCCACTCATGTGAGTGAGCCACCTTTAAAGTAGTTCCTCCAGCCTGAGTCTAGGCTTCAGGTAACTGCAGCCCCGGCCACATCTGAGTCTTACCTCATGAGTGATGCTGAGCCAGGTACATCCAATTGAATGGCTCCTGAATCCTTGTCCCACAGAAACTATGAAAGATGATACATCATTATTATTGTTTTAAATCATTATGTTTTAGAGGTAATGTGTTATGCAGCTACGATAATTCATTCGTTTTTCTTTCTCGTCCCAACACTGGAAGACTTAGAGTCTTGAAGAGGAAGGAAGGAAAGGTGTATAAAAGGGGAGCCATTTTGAGCCACTCAAGTTATGTATCTAACCTGAAATGGTGATGAGAGTTTTGAAAGGGATATAAAATTAAAATTGACTAGAAACATATGGAATCTTCTTAAAATGACATTATTGGATAGGAAATGGAAATTTTATTCTATATAATTGAGGAAATTATTTGGGGAAAAAATAAACCTTGTCATGTGCATAATCTAAGGAGGTGAAACTCCTCAGTAAATCACTTATAGGTTAATTAATATTTTTAAATGCATAATCGAATAGAAACATTTGCCCTGTCCTCATGATTTAGTCATCTGTGACCACCATCCATCCACAAAGCATAAAGTACTAGTTGTGCAAACCCAAACTTATGACATAAGAAATGTCAACAGTAAGTCAATATGCAATCCAGATACTCTCAATTCTTTTGCCATGAATGGAATTTGGATAAAAGGCCATAATTAAACCATATTTTTTCATACTTTAAACAATTAACTTTTACTGAAAATATTAAAATTGCATAATGTCAGAAGCAGTTATTTCTAAAAAGAGCTCACCTTTCTGAATTTGTCACACAAAGAAAGCTACTGAAGTATGGAAATTCAATACCATTTTGTAGACGTTTCTCTGTATTAAGATGTTTTAGCATTGTTTTGATCATTCTAACCAATTTGAGGGATGGTGATAGATGATATGAACATCTGTATGGTGCTCAGGGTAGCTAATCTAGCCCTCCTAGAAGTCAGTCTAGCCCCACTAACAAAGGCAAGGAGGAATTGGCCAATAAGATATAGATATGTATAAAGTTAATATTTACCTTTTGGAAAATATGATGGGTTATATAGTTTCTATATCATTGAGAAGAAGAATGTGGAGTAACAGGCCTTTTAAGATAAACTTCTAGAGACAAGTTTGGGGACTGTGGCAGCCTGCAATAAAGATTTCAATCAGTGTTGAGTTATGATAGAGTCAGGGACATTTCATTCTTTTGTAAACAACATAAAATCTTGTTCTTGTCTGCCAGGACTGTCACTGTACTCCAGTGCCTTCCCCAAAAAATGACCTAGGAGACTTCGCATATGGTGATACAATGAGATTTCCCCTGCTGTGAACTGTCCACAATATTCATGCACCATAGATGCTCTGGGACCACAGAGGTTGGGAGGTCACAGTTAGGCAGAATGAATGGTGTCTCCAAGGCAGAGAAGAGCCCAGGGCATTAATTATTATCACATCCTGGGCCCAGAATAGAAGCAAGCGTGGCCTGCTACCTAGAGGAAGAAGACTACTCAGCTAGTGTTTATAAGGAGCTTTTACATGTGTTAGCTTATTGATTCTCACAAAACGAAAACTATGATGTTGGAATTTTCCTAATTTTACCTATAAAAAAGCTGAGATGGTAGCTGACTTGCCTAAGGTCACACAGCTGGGAAGAAGCAGAGTTCGGTTTGTTTCATCCAACACCTCAACAGCTTTTCCTTGCTTCCTTAAATTGTATTTGTATCATCCACAGAACTGAGCACACTAGTAGCAAATGAGGGGATTCTCCTAAATGTTGGCATATGATTCAGATGATTTTGAATATTTTTTTTTTTTTTTGAGTAAAAAGCGCTGTTTAGTTTCTTTTGGGAATCAAGGCTAAAACGTCTTTATACGGAATCCTAAAAGATTTTCTATGCCAACTCTCTCTGGGTGCTGTGAAGAATAAATCTTTCCTGTGGGGCTAAGTTCTGTAAATTTCTTAGATTTCCCTCCCAACCTTGCACCATTTTCTACTTAGATTTTTCTTTCCTTCCCTGGTCTAAGGCATAGACAGAGATCTGGGCTCCATTCTGTTTATTTATGTTGAAACAGATACACATTTCTAATGGAATATATTTCCTTGTTTCTTTTTAATTTATTTTACTTTGCACATCTTTTTATATTAGCAAAAAATAAAAATAAAAGGAGGCTTCATGGTTGCCATATGCGATAGTGAAGACCAGGCCTTGCTGTGGGTACAAATAAAACTTGAACTTTTCTCTTATCAGTCAAGATGCTTTTGGGTGGAGCCATAGATTTGTTTTCGAGTTGGACCAACTGCAAATAGTTGTAGCTGTGGGAATACTGGGAGAAAAATTAATCTTAATGTTTTAATTTCCACCATTAATAATTATTTCTTTGGTGTTAACTATAGTCTTTCTTCTTTTTATTTTCCCCTAAACTGCTCATTTAAAGTAATAAAAATATCTAATAATAAAAATGAAAAATTGTAAATATTCTTTTGTAGAGTACCGCAATCAGTTGTCATCTTATTAGAAGATAAGCTCCAGGAGATAAGGCCCCTTTTATTAATTTACTGTTTATAGCCTCAGGGCTGAGCAGCGGACTGGCACGGTGACTTAGAAATGCGCATGATGTGCGAAGGGAAGTCTTCTGGGGAAATTGCGTAGAACATTTTTTCACTTTACAAAAGACATAGAGAAAAGAGGCAGTGCATCTCTTCCTCTGGATATTTCTGGTTGTCATGCTTGAAAATGGCCATTTTGCTTCTTATTGCTAGCCCTAAGGAAAGCAAGCAAGAAATGGAAAGAACCTAGGATCTTGATGACATGATTAAGCTACAGGGTCAATGGTCCTTGGAGCCTGTCCTATCTTTGCTTTTTCTGATACGCGAAATAATAAATTTCCTTATCGTTTAAGTTAGTCTGATTTAGTTTTTAAAAATTTCTGTGCAAAAGCATCTTGACTGATAGAGAAAAGTTTGTTTCATTCGTACCCATAGCAAGGCCTGGCTTTCACTATCACATGTGGCAGACATGAAGCCTCCTTTTATTTTATCTTTTTATTTTATTTTATTTTTATTTTATTTTATTTTTTATTTTATTTTATTTAATTTTTGATTTTATTTTAGCTAATATAGAAAGATATCTAAAGTAAAATAAATGAAAAAGAAACACAAATATTTCATTAGAAATGTGTATGTGTCAATATATATAAACAGGTAGATAAAGAGGGAGAGTTTCAGTTTTTGACCAAGTTGACTATGTGGCTAATAACCAACCACAAAACCTCAATGACATTTAATAATAAGTAGTTATTTCACTAACATCTCTGTGGGCAACTCTACAGTTTGTGTCCAAATGTATTCCACATGTCTCTCATCCTTCTTGGATAGTTGAATAGTTTTTCTTATGGGCTGATGGAGGTGCAAGAAGGTAAGAGGAAACATGAGGGACTTTTTCAGCTTAGGTTCTGCATGGCCACATTGTTACTTCCGCCCTCATTCACTTGGCCAGCACTAGTCCTGCGGCTGAACTCAAAATCAGAGGGTGGAGATTACACTCTGCTTTTAGGAAAGGATTGCAAAGCCATGTAACACAAGGGTGCAGTATTGGGGCCCATAATTCAAGCTGTCATACTTCTCTATGTATTTTGGTATGATCTAAATTTCTTACTATTTGCATATATTGCTTTTATAGTGATAATTATATATATTTATAATTATATATAAATCATTGTTAAACATGCTTTATGTTTATTTTGTGTATATATAATATATTTATGTACATAATTTGTTACAAAAGAAAAATTTCTTTAGGGCCAGGGACATGTGGAGGAGGATAATCTTAAGAGTGAGAGACTAGAGACAGAGAGATCAGGGAACAGCTTGGTGAAAGTATTATTATTATTATTATTTTTTAACACCCACAGCACCTGGTATTCCTAGGTGGTCTCCCATCCAAGTACTAACCAGGCTCGACCCTGCTTAGCTTCTGAGATCAGATGAGATCGGGCACATTCAGTGTGGCATGGCCGTAGACTTAGCGAAATTATTTAGTTAGGGCAGGATGAGTTCTGTGCTGAGATGGGGCTAATGGGGTGGAATAAAGGGGGAGGCAAGTTTGAGAAAGATTTCAGAGACAGTAGTGTCTGGTTAGCTGGAAGATATGGTTGGTAGGAATAGGCGGGGGTGATTGTGGTACCCAGATTCTTGGCTTGGGGGCTTACAATGATAGTGGGGATCGGATTTGGGGAAATATAGTTCAGGATTGATGTGGCAAATGGAGAGCCCGTTGGACATTCAGGGCACCCATGAAGCCTGTGGACTTTTTGATCTGAAGCTCAGAAGACAAAAATTTTTCTGAAAACAAAGACTTGGACATAATCAACTTGGAGTGGTTAATGTCCTGTAGCAGAGGAAATGACCCAAGAAGCCTGTGTGCAGAAAATGAAGCCAAAACCCCACTGATTTTAAGGGATAGCAAAGAAAGTGAAATTCACGAAGAAGATCATAAGAATGTGGGGGAAAAAAAGTCTTAGCACAGTTAAACCTCAGAAGTGCCAAGATAAATTAAATTGTCATGCTTTGGGCTCCTTTCCCCGTAAATCCAAAGCTCTTCTCCAGGCCAGTGCCTGTGCCTCACCCCACCTGCCCAACCTGTGATGGCAATGCTTGTGTCAAGGGAGTGAAGGCACCATGTTCCTCATCTTCATGGGTAGAGGAGAACTTCATAAGGACATGAGGATTCACTTTTGCTCCCTTTAAAATAAAAATAAGACTCAGTGAGCCCTGAAGCCCTTCTCAACTAAGCTAGACTTGTTTTGAGGTTTTAATCCATTGCAGGCAAAGCGTTTTAATATTTTGGCTTGAACTATTTGTGTAAATGAATACTTAATTTAATTATCTAGGATCTTTGTATTCACCACCTAAATTAATCAAACAACTACCAAACTGCCTTTTTTGTTTGTTTGATTTTCAATCGTACAGTATTTATAACACGAAAAGGAGACATAGGCTGGGATGAAAATAATATCATTGGAGAAAACTTCTGTGTATTAAATAATTTTCTGAGGGGCTTTGTCTCGTCAGAAGGGTTGCTTTTCTTAGAACCATCTGAATCACACTGATATGAGAGGCCTGGCTCATATCTCTGAGTGGTACTTGAGTTGAACCCCAGTCTGCAATTTTCTCAAAAGCAATTACTAATAAAGGGCCTTATTGAAGAGCAATGAAACCGTTCATCACCATAAAAACATTTTTCACTAGGCATGAAGACCCTTATGGAAATACTTACTGGGCTAGGTGGGGTGTTTTGTTTTTTTAATCTCCTTGAGGCTATTCTTACCCAGCCAGGAAAGTGGGAAGTGAAGGCAAGAATCTGAAATGAACAAGACCAAAAGGTTCTGTTGTTGAAGGAATGTTGATATCGTGATTTTTTGGAGTGATCCAAATCCAATATCTACATGAACCCATTGAGTACTCTCAGTCTGTTGCTCCTCTGGCTGAATGCAAGCATGTCAAGGCCTCTCTGCTTCCTTCTAAATGTGACCTGGCCAGTGCTGGACATTCTGCAGCCTCTACATCTAAGAATGCATTTCTTTGGGTCTCAGTTATATGTGGATTTGAGTCTTACCTCTGCCACTCCCAGTGTGACCTTACGTGAATTAATTAATATCTGGAAGATTCAGTTTCTGTATCTGTAAGGTGGAGAAAATAACAGTAAGTATAGCATTCATCTCATAAGGACATTGTGAGGATTAAATAAGTGAATGCCTGGTAGACAGTCCATGTTCAGTAGACAGTCCATGAATAGAAGTCATTATTTATCAAATAAGGACCTTGCAATAGTCTATGGGACTCAAACTGAATGTGCATATGATCTGAGGAAATTGTTAAAAAGAAAGATTTGGGAGCTTATTCCCCAAAGATTCTGATGTTGTTGTTCTGGGGTAAGGTGCAGGAATCTGTATTTTAGCCGATTCCCAGGTGTTTACAAAGACACTTTGAGAACTACTGGAGCAAATGCCTTATCTCTCAGAGCCCTCTTAGAGTGCTAGGTGCTTTGACTTCAGTCTCAGGTAGAGAAGGGAAAATTCATTTGTGATTAAAGATGAGTCCCAGACAAAGTTCTGAAGGCAAGAGGAGTATGGTTTGATGGAGAAGTGGAAATGGAAAGATAGAAGCTTGCCACAGACAGAGATGGCCAGGAAGATGTGCATAACTGAAGATCACAATGGGAGTAGGAAGGTAGGAGGTGAGAAAAGTTAGCCAAGGAAGAGACTGGTAATGTGCACAAAGAGCCTCCTCCTCTTCCTACCTCCTGCACTCGAAGGTACTGCTTAGGAAGATTATTCTTATAGCATTGTGCATGGCAGCCCAGAAGCCATCATGCAGCTGGCAAGTGTCAGGTCTGGGCTCATTAGAAATCGCATTAAGGTGAAAGCCATCAGCACCGAACATCTCTAAGGAATTTTGAGTAACTGTTCACTGCATTTTAACAAGAATTCAAGTCTAGCTCTGGGGACTTGCATGGGGCCAAAGTTACTGTAAACATAGACATTTCACCACTAGAGTGTGAATAGGGACTTTACCTAAGAGCAAAAACATAAAAGTATGTAAGACTGGTAACAATTGTTGAAAAGATTGATATCTAAGCATACTCCTTCACCTCTCCAGTGGTGGTGGGGGGCACACCCAGACCCAAGGTGTAAGATAATAGATTTGTTCTTGTTCTCCCAGGCTCTGTTTTCATCTTCAAAATCTTTGCCCAACACAACCCATATGTTGAAACAGTGGGAGGAGAGGGGAGAAAGAGTAAAGGTCTCTGAGATGCCTTTGGGAGCCTTGCCTGTGTGTGCCTTCTGTCCCAGCTTGCTGGGTGCCAGCTGCAATGAGAGTGATGCTGAGGCCACGAGACCTTCAGTCTGTTCTTTCTGCAGTGGCCACTGGCTCCGCCCTGGCTGTGGAGAACTAAGCATCTCTGAGACCCAGGGGACCTAGTCATCTTCTCTTTGGTTCCAGGATTTATTCATAGGTGTAGTATGGAAGGGGGTGGGGGAAATCCATTTGGGCAATGGATTTTTGAAAAGGAAGATGAAGACTAAGTTTTGATTGTCATGACAGCAGTCCTTTAAGCCTCTGGGAACAAGCCGTACTTAAAAAAAAATAACAGGACTATATTGGTATTAATTTCTTATTCCAACACAGCATTACAACTCTAATTTCTCTTAAATGGTCTATTTCTCTTGTTCCATCATGGACAAAATGTTTAGAGAGCATCCTTGTATTTGTGACTCATATTTTCCCGTTTTTAACTGAATTTGCCTTTCATCTGGCCAGGGACTTCTTCGAACCAGTTTCGTCGCTGCTTCACAGCAAACCTCTGCATCATGTTTCCCCTGGACTTTAATCTTTTCTTCCTTCCTTTTCAATTCATGGTCTATTGCTAAACATATTTCACTTTCTGGTTTGCTTTCTGCTTTTTATTATTATTATTTTTCAGGAAGAAAATCTTTAGAGGAGTCATGGGCCAGGTGCCCTTGATAATCACTTTCACATGGCTTTGTAGAGCAGAGACACATGGGCCTTCCATTACTGTGAGTTTTTCTTATTTGTCTTTGAAATTTAAGTGATGGTTTCAAATGATCAAATCCACCAATCCACGAATGTAAAATTAGTGTTCTCCATAATAATAAAAATAGTAGAGCTCAACAAATGTTAGTCACGAGCAAGGCAATGTGATAAACCCTTTGTGTGCCTTATCTGTTTGAATCCTTCAAAAACTTTATAAGATAGCTGTTATCTCCATTTAATAGGAAAAGAAACAGGCTCGGAAAAGTTAGGCACCATATCTAAAATAAGTAACAAAACAGTAATATCTTAATGTTAGAGTTATGTCTATTATGGAAGGATTTTAATGTCCTGTGGAATATTATTATGTGTAATTTTCCATAGAATTAAGGAGCCAAAAAAGACCAAAGGATGTGAATGTCTTCTTTTATGTGAGTATAAATTAGGTGGTGTGACCAGACAATAATGGAACTGAGGCCCAGTTCTCCCAGAAAAGCCTTGCCAAGTAATTGCAAATGCTGACACTAAAGGCCTTGATCTCAGATATGGAGATACAGATGTGTTAGCAAAGTTATGAAGCCCACTGTGTGAACCTAGAACAGAGAACAGTGATACCACAATTATCCTGAAAGAAAGATTAAGAGTCTCAATATGAATGTGATGCCAATGAACTTTGATTAATGAAACATTCTAGCATCTTAGGACAGATGGAAAACAATGTTGCGGAAGAAGATAGAAAGCTTTTAGGCCCTGGGGATTTGACTCAAGTGAGGCAGTCACAGGTATAGGAGCCAGCTTAGCTGAAGATACAAAGATACAGTGAAATGACCCTCCAGGATGAAATAGTCAAATTGTACTAGGTAGGGTGGGCATAGCAATAATAAATCCAAGAGGGATTGTTCTCTGAACTTTCTTCAGGTAAATGATACTTATTCAGAGGTTGAAAATTCAAGGTCAAGGCTCTGGCTCAAGGGAGACGGGGGTACTTGGGAAGGAAATGAAACAGAACTTGGGTATAGGGATCAAGACAGGAGGTGTGACTGAGCCAAAGACAGGGATTGGGAGTTGAAGGTGGTTTAAGGTCCACCAGCGTGGGAAGGACACAAATACTGGATAGTTTTTCCTGGCGCTCTATTTTTTATTCTAATTAGCAAAAGAGCACTCAGGGAGCAACTTGGAATCATACTTCTTATCATTGGCATGCTGATCTTGAGTGTTGGAGACATAATCTATTATAATCTGTGTATATACAGCCTGGCTTTGAGATTGGATTAGTCAGACTGTGGCAAGGTAAAACTTTAGGAAAATCCATCATCGGGCCAAGCTGTGGTCAGCCAAGAAAGGCCACAAAGAAATAGGGAAGAGGTTTGTCTGGGCTCTGTGAAGGGCAATGTAGATATACATAGAGGGTCTTTAGCCTGGCAAAATATGCCAGTCTACCCAGAAAGGAATGCATGGTGGCTGCTCAGAGAATATGTGAAATTAATTCCAGACCTGCTCCACTTTTCCTACTTGTACCATATAGTTTTTATTTTCCTGTTTTCAATTCTATTCCATCGCTAATCTTGCTTCTGTCTCTTTCCTTTCCCAGCACCCTTTCTGGCTTTTGAACTTCAGCTTCTGAGATCTTTCCCTTGGCAAGTCACTTTCATTAACTAACTCTATTTATGTGGATCTAGACTTCTTAAAGACATTTACTACTTTCTCATGCAGATCCAATAGGCAGGGACCAGTGCTGTAAGTGGACTTGGGAAAGATAGTAGTTGTTGATACTTGTCCTTCTAAACAATTCCATTGTTTCTGGATGGTTTATATTTTGGCTTATCCTTAATATAGTCAACAGAGCAACAGTTCCCAAAGTATGCTTCATGGAATGCTAATTCCACAAAATGTTCTGTGAATATAATTCTGTTGGCTATATATGTTTGGAAAGCACAGTATATGATATTCTCTTCTTAGAGACATATCATGAATATGAGCACACTGAAGACTCTGAGAAGTCCTGCAGTAAATGATATTCTTCAAAAGCAAAAATGTTTCCCAAAGTTATTTGTTCTTAAATCTATAAGAATTCTGTAAACACAGCATTCCAAAGAACGAATTTAGGGAAATGCTTTCTCGTATTACAGCTCGTGTCAGGCTTTCTGTTTGAGTTGTTAGCCTAAGTGAGATTTACTGACAGTCATCATGTCTAGCAGATAATAAAATGTACTTTGCAAATAAACATTTTTCTCTTGATATTGCACTCCATAACTACAAAATCCTTCTTGAATTCGTATAAGAGATTTCTTAAAGTTTCATTTGTGATTATCTCAGATTAGGAAGAGAAATAAAAGCAGGTACCCTTCAGAATATTATCTAAAGGTAGTTTTGTCTTGGGAAACAAGAAAATATGTACTAAATTTATTGTAATTAGAAATGCACAATACAATAGACATAACTTTGTATTGGTTAACGTGATCAGGTCATAAAAATGTTAATTCTTAGAATTAGCGAATTTCTCATAAAGGAAGATACAGCTGTACAACCAGTAATAAATAGGTCTCTACTTTTATCAGTGAGTCATTGAAAGGCAATGAGAAGTAAGCCTCTGTCTCTTATATTGTAATCTCAGGGGAGGGAGATTCTTGAGGGTTCTCAAGGGCAGTAACTCAGGGTGCAGAGGGAGTACTATAAAATGTCTGAGCCATATTCACAAGTCTGGAGCTGTTGGTTGTTGTGGAGTACAGTTGCATCCTTTAAGCTTATCTTTTAGGAATTCGACCAGACTCAGCAAGCAATATGAAAGGGAGTGGAAGCAGCACTCGAGAGAAACGTAATTTCATAGTGCCAGTGATTCTGCTTCCCATGGAACTCAGTGAATGTGTGCTCAGGAGAAAAATGAGTGGGAGGTACGAGTCTGCTTTTCCCTTATTCCCCAAGCGCCTCTTCTAGCACTAGCATGCCACTGTGTTGAGGGTGATTTTAGTGTCTAGTGATGTCCATTCCTCATGAATATGGTCTTCAAACACAAACCAAGATAACAACTGAAGCTCAACAGAATAATCAGTGATTTGTTCTGCTGAACTTAGTAATAGTTTGTATATCAACAGGTAGTACCGTTCCAAGGGACTTTCAAGGATAATTTGGTTATATGCAATTTTTATCCTGTGCATGGGCTTTAGAGCTAACTTTCATGAGAAACAAGACCCTGCTGAATTCAGGTATCTTGTTCTCTTGCTTTGCTCAATCCTATTTCTCTGACACTCCTCAAGAAGGAGCCTTGGGGGCTGGGGGGATTGAGCCAAGTTTAAGGAAGGGTCGCAAAAGATACATTTGTCAGCAGCCACATATATTCTAAGGAAGAGAATGTCCTGGCTATCTAGGTACCCTTTCCTGGGACTGGGGTGAGGTTATGGTGAGCATTGGAAGTTGGTACCACTTTCTTCATTGGTTGCTATACCCAGTAGGTAAGAACACCAACTTTATAAACTGTTTGATTCAGCCACATGGCTTGGATTGGGAGGACTATGGTAAACAGTTTCTGCCATCATAATTCTTCTAGCTAACAGAAGTGCCATTATACAGGAGCTGTCAGGGTAAGCCCATTTACTTTTTATGTAGAACTCTATGAAAACTTTAATAAAATTTTAATCTTATGAATAAAAACAAACAACAAATGATAACATATTTGTCTAGCACTTTGAAAACGTCAAGTTGATTCATAGCTTTAACCTTAATGTAATTCACCTTGGTGGTGTATGTTTATGATAATAAAACAGATTATAGCAACCCTGAAATAGGTGGTTATATGTATTCACAGACAACAACTGGCCACGGCCACAGATTGCTGTATTATCATATATACTAGCAGTCATTTGTAATGATTATTAGATACCTCATAGGATAAATCTTCTCTGCACAGATGAACAAGGAATAGTAGTTATTTCTGGGAGGGGATCTAGGAAGATTGGAAAAACTGTGCAAGTCACCAGAGGCGAGAGGGGAAGGCCCAGGAACTGAATGTCAAACAATCAAATGATTCCTAGAGAAACTGACACATAGCAGTTGGAGCCCGAGGAGGCTAAACTGAACCAGTGGCATGTGATGCCAAGAATCCTACCAGCAATGGGCAATGTGGGTTTGTTCCTGGACTTCACCAAGCAGAAGATTTGAGGGGTACCAGGAAGGAAACTTCTTTCTTCTAGCTATTATCTTTGTCCTGGCAACAGAAAATAGTAAAATGCAAATTTAGGTCTATGCCCAGAACTATCATAAAAGACTTGAATTTCATGATTCCTTTGATCTTCTCTCTCCTTTTCTTGCCCTTTTTGAGATGGAGCAGTTAGTAGTACCACAGGAGCTCTGTAGTATGGGAGGAGGCACAAACTGGCAAAGCAAGAGGCATGGGGGTTCCTTGAACTGAGGGAGCTGAGTGACCCCTCCCTAGATGGGCACTTCCCACTGCTAACCTACTTTTATTCCATGCTTTGGGAAGAATAAAGTCTTGCTAACTTTTCGCCTTAATAGATTTTTCTATCTGCGCTCTCTGCATGTCTCTCTTCACTGAACATCTACGATATTAGCTCTATTATATCTTCAGGCACATTTTTTTTTCAAAACTTCACACAGAAATTCAGACACTTGCAATTCTGTCTCTGGACTTTTTGATGACTAATTGAATGTGTCTTCAGATTCCATTCTTAGTTTCCACCTAGTCTCTTCAGTGTTGAAGGCTTTGGGACCATGTCAAGGAGAAGAGCATGAAAGATGTGAATACGTATTCTATAGACTGAATTGTGTCTCCTCCAAATCATATGTTGAAGCCCTAACCCCCGAAGTGATGGAATTTGAAGATAAGTATTTAAAGAAGTAATTAAGATTAAATGAATTCATAAAAGTGGAATCCTAATCTGAAAAATTGGTGGCCTTATAAGAAGAGGGGGAGATTCTCTGTCTCTCTCTGTCCCTCTCTATCCCTCTCTGTCCCTCTCTGTCTCTCTGTCTCTGTCTGTCTGTCTATCTGTCTGTCTGTCTCTCTCACTGTCTCCCTATCTTGCCCTGTGCACACACACAAAAGAAAGACCATGTGAGCATGGGGGTTTGTGGAGCAGACTAAGTTCTGCCATTCCAGCCTTGGGGGACCAAATGCTACTGAAATCATAAAAGTGAGCATCTTCTGACTATTCAGGTTACTGTAGTGATTAAAAGCAAGGGCTCTGGAAGTCTGATTGGAATCATTTATTTGTATTCTGATTCTGTCAGGTAGCTGTGTGACTTTGGGCACATTACTCAACCTTTGTTTCATTGATAAAAGGAGAGTAGTTATATATACCTCATTTGTAGGAATTAAATAGGATCTACATAAAACACTGACACAGTGGCAGGTATAGTTTGGGCCAAAGAGAAACTACTAAAAGCAGGAACAGGAGTAAGGAAACCTCAATTTCCCCTCTTTAGGGTTCCCTGCCTAGACTTATGCTGCCCCGACTTCCAGTCTCTGAGCTAAGAATAGAGCTCTTTAAGGCAAATTCTCTTGTGAAGAGAAGGTAGGGGAGAGAGTTTTGAACCAGCAGTTCAGTGTTTTGAGGAAACAGGAAGTGTGGGCCCACTGTGTCCAACCAACTGGCTGAGGATTTGTTTGCACCTCTAATTATTCCTTTTCTGTGATCTAGAAATTGCCAAAATGTTTTAATTATGTTCATTTCATTGTATTTCAACGAACTAATGAATTCTTCCACCCACTTTTTATCCTCCAATGGGCCAATAATTAGAACAACGAGAAAATCTTTTTAAATTGCCAGGAATCAAAATTCAAAGGAACTCTTTCTTGGGTAGTAAAATGAATGTGCTAATTTTGTTAGCTACCAAGCATCTTGGAACACCCACTGTGGGTTGAGTCCCACCTAGAATGACAGGGAAGTGAGGTACAAAAGAACCAGAGGGCTACCTTGGCCTTACTTTTATTTTGCAATGAAAATAAGTCATCTCATCTCATCTCATCTCATCTCATCTCATCTCATCTCATCTCATCTCATCTCATCTCATCTATTCATTAGTGTACTTAATAACCATTGATGGAGCACACAGTGCATCAGGCACTGTGCCAGGCATATTGTGATTGTACATTACTGAAACATAAAATGCAAGGCAGGGATTAGAGAGATGAGCTCGAGGTAAAAGGGACCAGATCACAAATACTTCATATAGCATTTAACGAAGGGAAGTCACTAATGATTTTCAACAAGGAGTTTACATGTTACATAAATGACTTTGGCTATAATGAGGAAAATGGGTTAAAGAAAGAGCTACTGTTTATGGTGAGACTACTGTGGTTTTGCAGGAAAAAATGAAGGCAATGGAATTAGGGTTGGATAGTGAACAATTGAGGATTCCTCTTTTCTTCTTCCTGCTTTCCAGGAGTCTTTGATTTCAACTGGGTTCTATGTGGTTCTGGGGAAGCTGATTCTACCTGTGGCTCCATAGGGGTGGAACACGTAAATTAGGTTAAGCCAATCACCTTGGGTTTAGGAGGTTGGACATACTGATGAACATAGACTAAATCACATGCATCACCTATAGAGCTGGGGATCAGTTTGGAGGTTACCTGAAAGAGCCCAACCTCAATGAATTGCAACTTTTCTGGGTATTTGGTGACCAGATACTCTCCCTTGCTCTGGAAAATGTAGTGCACAGATATGAGATGAGACACACTGGAGATCCGGAAGGCAGAAGAGAAGAAACCATTATTTTCCAGAGCCAATTGGAGGTAGATGTAAGGGCAGTTGTGAGGTTCGAAGCGACTTCTAAGAGAGCTCTCGAGAACTACCTATTCAGATCGAGAGAGTCAAAATGACCACTGAGAACATCTGCAGTGGCTTTCCTGACCTTAATCCCCCTTAGCCCTTCCAAGGTTTGTTGTTCCCTGTATTTAACCCTTCCTCTTTAGTGTACATAAAATGGTTTCTTTTGTCCTAACCAAAGCCTGGCTGGTACAGAGTGGTAGTTAAATCTACAAGGGAGATTAATTTTAAGAAAATTGTTTCCAGTTGAGAGGAGATGTGAATAATGCAAGGAACCTCAAGGAATACCAATATTTGGGAATCAGTGGAGGAAGACCAGAAAAGAGACCAAAAAGGAACTGTCTGATACAAAGAAAGATAACAAGTAGAATGGAATATCATGGAAACTAAAGTGTTAAGTTTCAAAGCAGAGGAGGAATAACTAAAGTAAAATAAGGGAATTTGGCAAAATGAGTCTAAAGAATGGCCAGTAGATTTGGTGGATAAAAGATTAAGTGGGACCTTAGTAAGAATAGTTTCAGTATAATGGTAAAAAATGAAGCCATATTCTAGGTTCAACTGGGAGAACTGGCCCCATCTATATACTTATACAAAAAGATAGCATGAATTTTGGCTGCCTAATACTTTTAAAACACATTTCTACATTTGAGGAATTTCTCCATATATTTGGTGTCCCAAGGTAGAAACTAGACACTCACTCTTTCCCCCAACTTTCCTTGCTACAAGAGCACAGACATGTAACTTGGGCTCTTCTAACCAAAGGTACGCAATTGAGATTTTGATTCAGAAGACATTGTCCTGAAAAAGGAAATAGCAACACTCTGTAAAGGCAGATGAGGTCCTCAATAAAAATGTTTATAGTACTTTATTTTATGAGGCATAAGATCCGTACATTTTGACCCAGTAATCTCACTGCTTAAAATTGAAAATAATGATCAGAAGCCAAAAGCTTTACTTATGAAGATAATCACTGCAACAGCTTTATCTCTAAAAGGAAAAATTGGAAATGAACTAAATCTCCATCCTTAGTGGAATGGTCAAATAAACTGTGATACATCTACTTGGTGGAATATTATTCAATCTATAGCTTTCACATTAGTGCCTATTACATAGTGGGCATTTATTAAAAGAATGTTATTAAAGTGAAAATTGTAAAGACTGTGCATATGAAAATGTTTGTGATTTGTTGTGATAATATTAAGCAAAGCAAAACTTCATATATATGATTTCAACTATGAAAAGTAAGAACACATGGGTACATGGACTCTAAATGAACTCAAAACTCAAAACTGAAAATATTTGAGGTAGAGCAGGGAATATGTGAATGACTTTTTCTTTATTCTTTAATATTGTTACTATGTTTATTATATACTTATACCAAAATAAGTTAACTTTAAAAATGAAAAAAGCAAAAAAAAAAAAAGAAGCTGCCAAAAGTCTAGCGCAAATCCTGCTTTGCTCTGGGCTCCAACTGTCCTTGGGCCATTCTGCCATTTTGGACAATTCCATCAACAGGCTTCAAAAGTTTCTATTGATTAGCCCACCAAGTCAGAGAAATTATGACTCATGCCTCAGGAAGTTGATTGCTTCTGTGACATTACAATCCATCAACACTTTCTCTGGAGACTCCCACCTTCATGTACTTTCCCAGAGAAATGTGAGAGAACATTGAAGAGTGGGGAATCTGTACAGGGAGCTTAAGCCCTGCTTCTCCCTGACAGCTTTAATTGGGCTTCTTAGAGGTGACAGAGCCTGGGAAAAAGAGTCTTTGGAGCTGGTATCAGATGAATTGTGTTCAGTTATATGCAATAGTAAATTTTACTAGAGTGGCTTAAATATTTTTAAACACTTTTATTTTCCTCTTTTAATAAAATGTGAAGTTAGATAGTCCAGGATGGCTTCTGACTCACTGAGAAGGTTAGATATCTAGGCTTTTTCTAGCCTTTATTCTCTGTGTATAGCTTGCATGCACCATGCACCAAGAAGGTTACAGTGTGCCCACATCCCTGGCAGAAAGAAGATGAGTCACCTGTAGACTTCCACTTACATCTCCTTGGCCAGAACAGTGTCACAGAACCACCCTTAACTCCAACAAATGCTTGGAAATTAATTTTTATTCTCTGTTTTAGAATTTCTACTGTTTATTTTAATATCTGTCTTTCACGTGGAAGATTTCTTAAATGTCTTCTGATTCTTAGTTGTCCTTCATGTTTAAGATTGAGCTACTATAGAAGCAGTGTGTATGCGTATGTGTATGGGGCTGTTTGAGTGGTTGGCTTTACTGCAGGTTTATCAAGTGAAGACTGCTGTTTTGTTGCAGGTCTTCAAATGTCAGCATCTATAGGTCTTTTCTCTTGGGTTGTCATTTTACAGAGGGTTCCTCCGGCACAGGCTTGGAGATATGAGCCCAGCTGCCAGCATTCTTTGAGCATGTATGGCAAAAGCACTTAGGATTTCACCATGCAATTTCCTACTCCCTACTTTTTGGAAGTTCGCTGCTTTCCTTACCTGTGCCTTCTGTCCCTTGTATAACCCCTCTAGGAGAGTTAAATTCCCAGTTTTCAGTGGGTGAAGGAGATATAATTGGTTGTCTGGCTGACAGGCTGGGAGAAGAGTCCTAGGAGTCAATTTTAAAAAATTATTATAAAATATTTAGGAAACTCAAAAGTTACAAAGAATAATAAAGTTAAAATTCTAGAAATATGGTAATTGGTTATCTAGAAAAAATATTCCATTAAATACACCAGAAAAAAAAACCATACATCCCCCCACTCCCACACACTTTTTAAAATAAACGACTGAGATGACACAAACATAGAGGGAATCATCAGAGGACAAAATGAAGCAAAACTGTGAATCTAGAGAGGTAAGCAAGTACTGGAGCAATCGCTAATCCCAGATGATTTAGCTCTTTGATTTAATGGCTGCTCAGGGGCAGGGAATGTGAAAGTTCAGATCAGAGATATCTGTGTGCAGTTAGCACCTCCAGAGGGCTAAACTATCATGAAAAATTAGGCTAACACATTTTCCTCTGGAAAAAAAAAAAAAAGAAAAAAAAGATAATGAGGAAAAGAAACTCAAGTCTCCAATGCAGATTTTCAACCATTCTCTTCTTCCCTGAGCCTACTACATTTCTAAGGTCTCTGAACCTCCAGTTTCTGAGACTTTTGGGGTTCTGTACCATCAACCCTCTTATTTCTTGGCTTTGCTCCCTGCATGCGGTAAGCTTTTTGCTCTTTATGATTTGCTAGGACAGTTGTCACATCTCTACATGTTTCCAGGCTTTGAAACAGCTATCTCTGTCTGCTGTTTCCTGTTCTCTTTATTCTTATAATGTGTGTATGCCTTCATCCCTTTTCTGGAATATAGTGGTGTTTCAGGAAAGAGGAGTGGTAAATGTGAGTAATTAATCTGTAACCATTTTAAATAGGAAGGTCAAAGTGTAGACCTTTACTCGTGTTTTCACTGTCCATTTCATAGTGAAGTTTCTTCAAAAAACTGCAAACATTTCTCTGTCTGCCTACAATTTCCAACTCAGAGCAGCTGCTAAATTTTCTTTTTTTGCCAGCACACGTTTTTTCATTATCTCTGCATTTTTATCATATTCCAGCTTGTTCCTAGTCTGTATATTTGAATTTCTACAAGTATTTCAGGTGATTCTAATGCATTGCTAAGGTTGAGAACCACAGCTTTCCACAGACTAGCTGATATTCGGATCGCTATAGTGGAGAATATTCGGTAACTATGCGATGGGCTAGGCTAACTCCAGCTGCTGCTTCAAGTCCTTAAGGCATACTAGGTTCGACAACCTAAAGTTTATTATCTGCCCCTTTTAGAGTATGTATACTGTATGTACACATTTGCGCACATGAACATGTGTTTTTGGAACGTAGTCAGAAACTTCACCGACTGCTTTATTAACTTTGATGGCCACTTGCAGAAAGTAATGACAAAATTGGATTGACTTTGTTATCAAAAACCAACTCCTTATGTAAAACACTGTCTGTGATTAGACAAGTATACCTATTTTCTTTTTTTAAATGGGAGAAAAATACATGCCCAACTTTGGAAAGTTGAGATACTTTTCTGTGCTACCACACTCATTCAATTCTAGGAAATTATAATTCAATACTTCACTAAGTCAAAAGCATTGGCTAAATTTCTACCAAGAGTGAACATGATTTTGGCTGTCAGTCTGAAAAGGATGACATATATGTAGGTATTGCATTAACTTCAGTGAATATTTATTACATCTGTCTTTGGTATAGTTTGGTATTAAAGATGATGTGAGGAATATGGAAATGGAAAAGGCATTTTCTTACTCTAAGGAACTTGCAGTCCAGAAGAGAACTTACAAGCTAGAAGAAGCGATAGCTAAACTCAACCTAAGAAAAATGGGAACCGGTTGTCATGGAAGCATAATAACAAGGGAATTGTTATAATTTCTTTGGGAATGCCTCACTTCCTTTTTTGCAACTCTTAGAAAGCTGAGAAAAGCTTTATTCTCCAATATAAGATGTGAAAGATCTCAAAGGGGTATTATGAGTATCAGCAACATTACTACTTGAAATGTGATTAGTATTCTTTAAATGTCTACTGTGTGCTGGGCACAGAACACAGTTGTGATGGCCTGCCCTCCCTCCTAGCACGATGAGTGGTTTAGGATGTGATGTGAATTATTCTGACTGTTTCGTTATAAGATTCCCACTTCTGCTTCTCTCCTAATTGGCTTTAGGTACTTGTTCTCAGGATATCTAGGTTCAGCGATGCTTCGTGTCACTATGTAACATAATGGAACATAGAAGATATGTCCTTAGAAAGTCCCACTGGGCAGTTAAGCTCAGCATGAATAATAGAAACATGTTCAAAGGGGCCTTAGAGTTCATTTTGTGTACTCTCTTGTTCCCTTGATACTTCTGATAGAATACTTAACTCAATAGCTGTATGAATACTTTCATCAACTAGGAGCTTACCATCTCACAAGGAAGCTCATCACTTGTATGATAGTGCATACTGTTCAAAAGTGCTTTTATTTTGAGCTGAAATCACTGGACCACATTTAACCTTCTTGCACTTTATAGAATTCTGCTTCTTTTTCAACATACACGACCAGATTGAAAAATCCCATTCTTTGAATTCAGCCCTGAGGTAACTTTCATGAAACAAAAATGTCCTTCGTATCCTTTATTTCCATCTTGGCAGTTATTTCAGTGGAAGATTTGTAGTTCACAAGGCTCAAAGCAGCACTAGAAAAGTTTCTAGACAAGAACAGAAAACACCAATATTTTCATTTCTAGTCAATCTAGCAGCACTAAAGAATGAAAGCCTAGCTTTCCAAATAACACTCTTTTTACAGAATGGCTTCTCTTAAATTTTTTTACACAGAAGGATTTCTAGAAATTAACTAGCAAGGATTTATTGAGTGCCTAATACTTGTTGACACAAGCAGCATTATGGCTGCATAGAGGTAAAAGCTTTGGTCTCAAGTTTCAAAGAGCTTTTTGTCTAGCTAGGGAGATAATAATATATTTGAAATAAAAATGAGCACTACATGGCAGGTTGGAAAATATATACAACCTTTTTTACATTTAAAAAACAATTTTAGCAGAGTCTGAGGGAGAAAAATTTGACCTCATGGATTAAATCCAGATTGAGGAATATTTACTGACTTTTATCTTTAATTAGGCTGATGTATTTTATGAGCAAAGACTAGAATGAGACTTTTCCTCCCAATGCAAGCCATATTTGTAATCTTAAACTTTCTAAAATTAAACACTAAAATAAATAGGTATAATTAATTTCAATAATGTTACTGAACCCTTTATATATAAAATGTTATTCAACATATAATCAATAAAGAATTATTAACAAAAGTTTTACATTTTCTTATACTGAGTCTTCGGAATCTGAAATATATTTTATTCTTAGAGTACATCTCAATTCAGATGTGAAATTATAGCAGAAATACTTGCTTTGTATTTAGATTTGATAAAATTTACAGTTGAAAAAGTAAATTTACATTCCCAAATTGTTCCAAACATACTTAATGCTTTCCAATAACTATGTCAATGATCAGTTTTAAAATTAAATAAATTTTAAAATTCAGTTTCTCAGCAGCACTAACCATACTCGAAGAGCTTAATTGCCACATTTGAAGTGTTCAATAGCCGCATGTGGTTAATAGCTACTATATTGGACAGCTCAGGTCAAGGAGATGAGATTATGCTCAAGATGCTAGTATTTGAAGACTTTAGAATGTGAATCTAAAGAGAATTTGCAGCTTTGTGTAAAGGTGACTTTCACAGGTCACCTACTAAAGTATAAAATATGCACAAAAATGTGTGCCTCTATGAATGTTCATAAAATGAACACATGCAACCAGCACCTATACTAAGAATAGAACATTACCAGCACTCCACAAAGGTAGGGGTCAGGATTCATTATCCTCTGCCCAATAAATATCCAGTTTATTGAAACGATAATCCTTTCACACTCCACTCCAGTCATCTTTGTCGTGAATCAAGTGTCTGTACATGTAAAGGTCTGCTTCTGGACGTTCTCTTCTCTTCCACTGCTCTGTTTATTCTTATGCTAGTAACTCACTGCCTTAATAACTAGCTTTATAATAACACTTTCTGGTAGCAGAAGTTCTCGAACTTTGTTTTTTTTTCAAGATTTATACCCTTCTTGGTCCTTTGCATGTCCATATGTATTTGAGAATCAACTTATCAATTTTTACTAAATAATCTGCCGGAATCTTGATTGAGATTACATTGCAGTTATAGATCAATTTGGGAACAACCGACATCTTTATAGCATTGAGTCTTCTAATTCATGACCATGGCATGCCTATTTATTTGTCTCCTTTAATATTTATTAATATCTTTATAATTTTTTGTAGAGTCATCTTGCACATGGTTTGTTCGATTTATTTCTTAGGTATTTTATTTTTAAAATTCCTTTATAAATGGCATAATTTAATTTTTCTTAATCATTGGTAGTATATAGAAATATAATTGATTGACAATTAATTCAACAAACTACTAAACTCATTTATTAATTATAACTTATCTATATTCTACGTATACAATTATTGTTGTCAGCAAATAATGACAGTTTCACTTCTTCAATTTCTATCTTTATGTTTTTTTCCCTCTCTTGACCTTTTGCATTGTGTGGGCCTCAAGAAAAGGGTGAATAGATGACATGGTACTGGGAATTCTTGTTTGTTTCTGATCACATGGAAAGTTGTGATGATTGTTGCAGGTTCTTCCCCCAGATATATCTTTTCATATTAACAAAGTAGTGTTTTATTAGTTTTCTAAGGGCTTTTATTTGATCACAAATAAGTGACTGAACAGAAAATAATAGGGGACTAACAGTTACACCAAGCATCTATAATGTACCAGACATTGAGCCAGGAGTTTTACCTTATTGCCTCCTTTGATTTTCACATAAGCCTTCTGAAGTGAGTGCTGTCACAGTCATTTTGTGGATGAAGATATTGAGGCTTAGAAAGAATATCGACATTTTCTCAAGTTCATACAACTGGTCTGTGGAAGAGTTAGAATTAAAATGCAGGTCTGTCTGATCCCAAAGTTTATTGTTTTTTCATTATTTGATGCTGATAAAAGAAATGACTAAAATGTTAGAGCTTCTGTTACAGGCTCTTCCTTCTTATGTTAGCTAAGGGATAAATTGTTATTTGAGCCTATGACTTATTCATATATGAGAAAGTATGTTGGTTTATATATTTTTTTAAGTCAAAAGGACAGACTTTGTTCTTGGTCCTTTTTCTTTCCAAATTTTGTTGTATTTATGGATGTAATCCTGATGTAAAAAAGCTTCTTGAAAGGAACTAGAAATGCCTAAATTTTCTATCAAATGATGATTTGTTAGCAGAAGTGATCCCAGGTGGGTTAAATTTGGGGTAACTAAAAGGATTCTTCATGAAGATCGGCAAGGCAGTCTTGAATGGATCATTAAGCAACAGATGGTGGAGCCTAGGTCCCTACCCTCATCATGTGACAGCACTGCCTCTTGTAAGAACAATGACAACATCCCATCTGCCTGCTTGACAGCCACAATTTGGGGTTAAAACCCTCTTGAAATGTTAGTTGTTTGTTCAAATGCCTTTCTAACAAATAAGATCACTCTCTGACTTCCCAGAAGAGAAAAGAGAGGTGCCAAATATCTTTCTGCAGTTCTTTATTAAATGTTTCAGTTTAAAAAATTGCCTATATTTTCTGATTATATGATTAGTACACATTTGTCATAAATAGAGTCACAGTATAGTTTACCTATAAACTCCCCAAACCATCCTGGTTAATATTCTGGTGAATATTCTTCCAAATATTTTCTCTGTATATACAAACATACATCCTTATGAAATTTTTATAAAAATGAACTACTAATCTTCACAATTAGTTTTAAATTTACTTTTTCAGTTAACATATTATTATTATATTTCTAAGTTTATATAAATTTGCTTTGAATATTTCATAGCATGAGTCTACTATAACTTATCTTTTCCTTATTGAGGGGCACTTTGGTTGCTTCCATTGTTTTCTATTATAAACAACATAATAATTTCCTTTCACATGTATCTTTATACAGATGGTCTTTGAAATAAAGTCAGCAAATATTTCTTTATGCCAGATAAGAGAGGTATGTACACGATAAAGGGAGACATTGCCTGTCCCTGTAGGCTTATAGTAGAGGAGTGAAATTAGTCATTAAACAGGTAATTACAAGTAGTAAGAAGATTATTAAAGGAAAAACTAAAAATGCGATGGAAATGTATAGTAAATAGTTTTTGTTTAGTATTGGTGTATCAGGTACAGCCTATCTGAGGACAAGGCATTTAAACCGACATTTGAAGGATGAACAAAACAGTTTGCAGATAAAATTGGTCTAGTGGATTGCATATTTTAGGCAGAGTGCGTTAAAGGCCAGAAGTCAGAGAAAGTATGACATGTTCATGACTGCAAGGAAGGCTAGGATGTAGAGTGAGTAGTAAAGAAGCACAAAACGATGTTTGAGAGTTATAGAGAGGCTAGATTCTGTGAAAGGGATATTAAGGATGATACTGGTATTGGAGAATCTTAGGCAGGGGAGTGACATGGTCATTCTAAATTTAAAATATTACTAATAAAATTGATAACACTCTATGATTGTTTGGATTTGGGGCATAAAAGAGAAGGAGGGAGTAAATGAAAATCTCAAGTTTCTGGCTACCACAGTATAAGTGGAAAATATGTTCCATTTTTGCCATGTCCTTGGTGAAGAAGCAGCTTTGAGAGAGGAAGATATTATTAGTTTAAACATTTTGAGTTTGAATTACTTCTAGGTATCAAAATGAAGATGTCTGTAGGTAAACATGTGGCTTTACAGTTCACATGAGCAGTCTGAGTTAGAGATATAACTTTATGAGTCATCATCATTTAGATGGTAATTAAAACCATGAGAGAAGATGTGATCATTCAAGAACAATAAGACGAGGGCCAGGATAGAGAGCTGAGAAATTCCTATTATTGAAGGTGGCATGGGGAAGGTGGTGGCAGCAGTAGGTACTAAGAAAAACTAACCAGAAAGGTAGGAGGAAAACCAGAGAGTGCAGAGTCACAGAAAGGAAGAGAAAAAAATATATTATGTTTGGATGAAGAAAGTGGTAAATTGTGTCAAATGCTGCTAAGGCAGTTTAAACACTGGAAGTAAGAAGTATAAATTTAGTATCATGGAAACTACTGATGACCTTAGTGAGAGAAGTTTGGTGGAGTTGAGAAGATGGAATCTGGGAAATGAGTATGATACTTTCCTTAGGTTGTAATTCAAACAGTGGAATTGACAGGTCAAGGCTATTTCATATAAATTTGGACACATCTTGCTTATTTACGTTTCAGAAAGGTTTTACAAAAGTACATTTTTTTCCTACAGTTTTGTGAGTTTTCATTTTTATATCCTTTGTTAACCTTTAAAAAATTTATCCCAAATTTAATAAGAAAACAAGACAAACCTACTTGATGTTTAATTTGACTATTAGTGAATTTGGAACGTCTTTTCATGTTTTTTTAAATCATATTTAGTCCTTTTTTTATGAATGACTTTTCATATGGCTTGTTATTTTTCTGTTATGCACTTCGATTTTTTTAAAAATTTGATATGTAGGATCTTTATATGTCTTGATAATTTTAACCTATATCTGTCATATATACTATAATATTTTATCTTGCATATTCTTTTGTTTATTCTATTTCTTTGTCATATAAAAGTATTTAAAAGTTCTATGTATAAAATTTAATTGTCTTTTTCATTATGGTTTCTTTTTTGTTGTTTTACCTACAAGAGCCTTTCTCATTCCATGCAAGTCTACACACACATTCACTAAATTTTCCTCTAATAAATTTATGGTTTTATATTTTCATTCAGATTTTTAGTTCACATAGAATTTATTTTGATGTGACATCTAAGATGGGGACTCAATAACTACTTGTTTATTTCAACGTTTCACATTAATTTAGAGTTGGAATCTGGAGAATGAGTAGATTAGGTAGGTGAAAAGGGTAATTGGAATGAGAAAAGCATTTCAGGTAGAAGGAACAGTATGTTCAAGGGCCCTGAGGTGGAAGGGTGCCTGGTGATGTCAAAGGTTTGTAAAAAAGCTAATTTGAGTGGCTCAGAGAGCAGGGAGAATTTAGTGCTATATGAAGCTGGAAAAATAAGTGTGGACCTGGTATTAAAGGACCTTAAAGTACCTAAAAGTTCTATTAAAATTTTTGCTTTTCTTTTAGGGCAACAGGAAGCCAAATTAATATTTTAAGTGACAGCATAATCATTTTTACATTTTGAAGAAATTGAAATGCACTTAATTTGTTAATGAGATAAGGAGAGAGAGAGAGAGGAGATGTGTGTAAGAGATCATTGGGGGACACTATTTTAGTTGCCTTTATAATAGTTGATCATAACTTAGATTCAAGTATGGGCAAGGGAGATGAGAAAAGTAGTAGAATTTAAGATTTTTAAAAGGAAAATAATCAAGATCTGGTTTAAGAAAAACAATGTCAGAGTTTGGCAGGAAAGAATTTAATAGAGGGAATTTGGATGTTTATTAAGCTATGGTAAGGACTTGAGGAACCAAGGTGAGGGAAAGCTATCATTACACCTCAAGTTTCACTGATAGCTTTTTGATAGTCAGCAAGTTGCAGGGACCATAGGAAAGAACTGCCATAATCATATACGAGTCTTGTAATTGAGCGGGTAATTCATAGGAAAATATCTATAAGCCACTGTAAAAATGGCTGCCTGGTGATGTTGAAAAAAAAAAAGAAGACGGCTTTTGATTCTCTTTCACATTTTAAACTTCATGGTAATGTCTCTTATTGTGGCAATCTAACCGAGAACTTATTGTCAGATATCCTGGGGAAAACAATGCCCAGGTTTCTACTCTTCATCTTTCAGAGGAGAAAAATAAAAGGGAGAAAATGGAAAAAAATTATATCAAGTTGTTTTTGGACATGTTGAGTTAGCGAGATCTTGAGACTTTTGAAAAGAAATGTCCATTAGCTGTATGGTTTAGAAACTTGGAGGTGACGTGTGGCTGGAGATTTTAAGAGTTACATTGTAAAATATGTTGTGGGTATTAATTAGATTGAATGAGTGAGTACGGAGTTAGAGGAGAGGAATGATTGGCACTGATCTTGGAGGAACTCAAACATTTGATACTTCTGTAGAGAAGGTTAAGCTTCCCAAGGATCTGGAGAAGGAAAAATTAAGGAAGTAGTAGTAAAATTAGATTATAATTTTCTAGACTGCAATGGAAGAGAAATTTTCAAAAAAGAGGGTGTGGTCAAGAATGTCATAAAGAATACTTAGGTGACCTTATCTAGAATTCGTTTGATGGAATGATGAAGGTAGAAGCATAGAAGCCACTTTAGAGTGGGTTGGGAGTGAAGGCGAAGGTAGAAATAGCAAGTATGGACTATTCTTTTGAGAGGTTCGATTATAATCAAGAGAAGAGAGATTCGGTTCTGGTTGCAGGGGGATTTCATTCAAGAGAGAATTTTAAAAAATTGTTTGCTTGTTTTTAAGAGGAAGAGATTTTAACCTTCCTCATTTAAAAGCTGATGGAAAGCACCAGTTGAGGGGGGAAGAGTTTGGATGTATAGGAGAAAGATGGCATAATCATTCACGTGAAATTCCCAAGAAGGGTTGGAAGGATAAAATTCAACACCCTTGGAAGGTTAGCTATAGGTAGGGGGTGGACTACTTCTGTTTTAATCCTGGAAAAAAAGATAATATTAGTGTGCAGGGCTGACAGCAGGGGGTTGATGAGTTTCTGCTTTATGACTCTAGTTTTCCCTGTGAAATAAAAGATGTAACCTGCTGGAATGTGGGGGCATTACAGTAAGATAGGGGAAAATAGCAGAGATATGAGCAGAAGAGAAGATTTGAAATTAACTTTTGTGTTGGTCAGGAGGACATTCTGAGAAACATTATAGGATTGCAGGGAAGCGTTGTATACCAATTTGAAGACAGTCATATACACTTGTTAATGAAACCAATGTGACCTAGCGTGTGATATTTTTCTAGTAGTTTTTAGCTGCTGAGGTATAGACAGGGACTAAATAGATAGATCAATTTACACAGGGTTAAAAATGTTATGCTAGAGAAGCAACAAAACATAGAGAGACAAGGATTTTAGGGTATAGTAAAATGTAATTAAAATGATAGACAGTTGACTCTAAGCTGGATAAGAAGGGAAAAAGGAAGAGGATAGTGAATTGGTAGAAATTAGAAGGATCAAGGAACTGGAGGGCACATAAAGGTCGACGAAGGTCAAAGTGGGAATAGTTGTTCAAACAAAAGGGAAGGGGACAGATGATGGGATACATGGTTAATAATGGAGTGGTAGAATAGTTTTTAAATACCAAAATAACAAGGTCATGAGACTGAGTAGTTGAGGTTGGAGAAAAGTTATTGGAGATGAGGAAATTGAGAAATGTGAGGGCTGGATGAGACGTCAAGTGAGTATTAGAGTCAATCGAGATGATGGGAACAGTTGATTTGGGGAGAAAGGTATTGACCCAAGTGTATTTTATATTATGTAATGCTTATTAAACTATACTATACCATATTAACAGGAGGGGGTTAGCCAAATATTATCCTTATAAAACTTTACCTCAACCATGAGAAAGAACAAACTATTTTGCTCACACTGTGGAATTCCCATTAGGCTCAGGGACTGACCAGCTTCTAGAAGAAAGAATATGTTGTTACTGGTCTGACAGAGGCAATGTGTTGCTGATAACAATGGACCTTAGAGTAAAACAAAACCGAATTTCCATGTCGATAACATTGGATAATTTACTTTACTCCTTTGAGTCTGAATCTTCAAATCACTAAAATGGGATTCCTAATGCCAGCTTTATGAAGGTACTGTTAGAATGAAACATGTGGATCACAGTGCCTGAAATTTAGCACATGCTCAATAAATCTAAATTCTTCATCTGTGGAGTCCTATCCAGGAAATAACAGTTTTGAGGGAAAAACCTGTGAGCTGCCCCATTGGATTTTGGTGAAAAAAGTTTTATAGATTATAATTTTGTGCAAAAAAACAAGCAATGAATAGTTTGTCAAAGGTGGCAAGACACTTTACTTCGTAAATTGCTTTATAATATGGAAATTTAATTCTATTCTGTAGTGATTATAATTCGGTCTCTGGAGATAATTATACCTAATTATGATCTTGTTATGAATAACTTTGTAGAAAGAAAGGCAGCTAAACAATGAGGTTGATTACCTGAGGTTTACAGCATTCAGAGAAATGATAAAAATAGGCCAGAGTCCTTGGCTGAATATTGATTAGTAAGTGAAAGCCAGGATTTTCTTTGAGATTCAAGAAGTGTACTTTTTTTCCAGCTCAAGTGAGGCCTAGCAAGTTAGTGATGATTGCAACCACCTGAGGATAGACGATATTGTTTTTATTAGTTAATACTGTTAAGTACAATTTATCGAGTATCTACCACGTGACAAGAGCTTTTTAAGCATCGACCAGTCTTTACAAACACTTTGGGAGAAACATTGATTCTCATTTTCTGGATGTGGAAATTGAGACTGGGAGAGTTGAAATGACTCACCCAAGGCTAGTCATTTGGTAAATTGCACAACCGGGATTCAAACTCATGACTGTCTTCGAAGCCTAAGTCTACCCCACTACATCACCCTGCCTCCAGGCAAAGCTATTGGTAGCATAGGTGTTATATTTCTAGATTCTTTTGGATAACAAAATTTCTTAGGAGACAGAAATTAGAGTTCTCCAGAGAAACAGATAGACATGTAAATTAAGATATAAATTAATATTTAATTAAGGAATTGATTCACACAATTATGGAGGCTAGCTGGCAAGTCCCAAATCTGTAGGATGGGCTGGCAGGCTGGAGACCCAGGAGAGCCAGCAGTACAGTCTGCTGGTAGTACAGAGGCTGATCCATTTATTCTATTCAAGACTTCAAATGATTGGATGAGGCCCACCCATATTATAGAGGGCAATTTGCTTCTTGATGTTTATCACTTTAAATGTTAATTTCATTAAATCAAAAGCAAAAACAAAAACAAAACCCCCCAAGCTGACACACAAAATTAACCATCACAGAGACTTAGGTGAGTCTGCTTTTTAAAACTCAGTTCTCCAGGAGGTAGAATTTACCAGGCACTAATATAATTTCCTACCTTAATAATTAGCAGAGCTCAGTAGATTAGATGGTGTTATAATGTTTTAAGAATAAACTATGGCTCATAGATTCATAGAAAATAAAATTCTAATCACAAAAATTCAGCATCTGAGGTTTAGTTTTAAAAGCTACCACCCCATGGTAGCAACAGTTCTTTCAGACTAGCCTTTGTAATCATCATCATCATAATCAATAATAATAATGAAAATAATAATTAATGTTTACTGAATGTTTCTTTCTGCATGTTATCTCATTTAATTGTCTCAGCACTAGGAAGAAGGTACTATTATTATTCTTTTATATCTTCTTTTACATGTGTGGAAATAGAGTCTCAGAGAGGTAACTTGGCCATGGTAATACAGGGTGGTATTAGGATTTAAAGGGTGGATCTAGGATTTAAAAATACGTATGTTTTTTTAACACATGCTGTGCATAAAGATGATTTGGGGAACCAAAGTACACTGCCTGAAAATCTCATTATTTGTCAGACTGTCTGAAGTTGTCACCTTTAGAAGAATCAAAACTTTGGAAATAATCTACATTTGGTACTAACTGTGCCTCCTGTGCCCGTATAGTTTCCAGGGAGGATAGAAAGAATAAGAAAGTGGCCTCCCTGTATTGAAAGAGCTTGCAGCCTCTTGAAGCGGCTTAAATAGGCCCAGGAGGAAGAAATGCTTGGGGCCTGAATTGCTTCTATGGGTTTGGTGTGTCTCCTCCTTGTTTTAAGGAGTGGGCATTTTCAGTTTTTTAACAAATCATTACAGTTCTTTCTGAAGCACTGAGTGGGCCAGAGGCAAAGAACTTGAGTAACCTGGGGGACTCTTAGGTAAATGCATTTAGCGGGATACTTACTAGGACTTGCAGAGTAAAATAAAACAACAACGATAGCCACAATTTGCTGAGTATTCACTAGTTCTCGTGCCTGGGCTGGAGCATCAGGCATTAGACACATTAATTACATTTGACTGTTCTTCATATTCCAGTAAATTGCAAGCTTCATGAAGGTAGGGGTCGATCTGCCTTGTCATTGTTGAGTTTCCAGCTTTTGGTAGAGAGGCAGACATGTGGATGATGCTTAATATTCCTTTGCAAAATTAATAAATAAATGTGACAGTTCACTTATGATCATTCTTTGCTCTGTCAATATCTGTCTCAAAATGTGAAAGCCAGAAGATTCTGACTTTCACATTTTGAGACAAATGGGTGAGTTTTTGTATGACCTAAGTAGAAAGAATATGGTCTTTTAATCAGACATATCTGATTCTATCACAATTTTGGTATTTATTTAAAATATGACCAAAATTGCTTCATTTTTAAACCTCAGTTTCCTTGTCCAATTCTGCAAAGATGGCAGGGACAGCAGTTTATATTTTTATAATCTTTCCTAATCACCCCCACTCCAGCTATAATCAGAGAGAGCATCTAGACAGTAAAACCAAACAACAACAAATAAACAAACAAAACTCCACAGGCAGCATTTACAATAAAATGATGACAAGATATCCTCACAAACCCCAAAGACAAATGGTAAGAATAACCAAGAGGGAATCACTGGAACATCTGGTGCACATAAAAACAGGAGAACTTCAAAACAGACATCAGGTATTCGTGCAAAATGCTGTGGGCTAATCTGCAAACAGCTACTGAAACCGGGGAGCATTTTACCCAATCCAGCAGCAGATGGATATAAATGTTCCCATGACTGCACATTATTCCCTGCTAGAACTCGCTTTCTATCTATCCCCTCATCCTTCGCCTATATCACTACTATTAATTGTTCGGTTTTCAGCTTAGCTATTACTTTGCCTGATGTATTAGTTTCTTATTGCTGCCATATCAAAGGACCTCAAACTGACTGGTTTAAACAACACAAATTTATTATCTTACAGTTTTGTGGTTTAAAAGGACAACACAGGTCTCACTTGATCGAAACCAGGTGTTGGCAGGGCTGGGTCCCTTTCTGGAGGCTCTAGAGAATCCATTTCCTTTCCCTTTTCAGCTTCTAGAGGCCACACACATCCTTGGCTCATGATTTTTTTCTCCACCTCCAAAACCAGTGATAGGGAGTTGAGTTTTCTTCATGTCACATCACCCTAGCTTCCTCTTCTGTTGCCAAATCTCTCTTTGCCTCCCTCTTATGCTTTTAAGGATGCTTGTGATTACATTGGGCCCATCTGGATAACCCAGTATAATCTGCCCATCTCAAGATCCCTAATATAATCACATCTGCAAAGTCCTTTGCCATGTAAGGTAACATATCCACAGTGTTCTAAGGATTAGGATGTGGACATCCTTGGGGAGCCATTATTCTGCTACCACATCTGAGAAGCATTTCCAAGTTGAGGAATGACTCTTGTGAGTGCCCACAGATGCTGTCCTGATTGTCTGTTGACTTGTCTCTCACATGGATAAGATAGGGTGTTCCTTCTTTACAATTTTTTATTAAATTTATTGGGGTGACATTGGTTAATAAAATCATATAGGTTTCAAGTGTACAATTCTACAATACGTCATCATATGTATATGGCATTGAGTGCTCACCACCCAAAGTAAAAGTTCCTTGCGTCACCATATATTTGACGCCCTCTACCCCTATCTACCTCCTCCTCGCCTCCTTCCCTCTGGTATCCACTAAACTATTGTTTGTGTCCATGAGTCTCTGCTTGTTTGTTATGTTTCTTTGTTGCTTACAGTTTTATATCCCACATATGAGTGAAATCACATGGTTCTCAACTTTTTCTATCTGACTTATTTCACTTAGCATGATAATCTCGAGATCCGTCCATGTTGTCGTGAATGGTACTATTTTATTTCTTCTTATGACTGAGTAATATTCCATTGTATGTGGGTGTTCTTTACAGGCAAGTGTGTATCTTCTTTGCCACTGAGCTCTCAGAGTCCAGTATGGTGCTGTCCAACATAAACATATTTGAGCCATATATGTTATCTTAAATTTTCTAGTGGCCACATAAAAAAAATAAATAAAAAGAAAAAGAAACTGGTGCAATGAAATTTAATACTATGTTTTATTTAATTCAATATATTTAATTCATAATACTATGTTTTATTTAATTCAATATATCTATATTAATTACATGTTATCATTCAACATGTAATTAATAAAAAAATTATGAAGGCAATATTTTACATTCATTTATTTGCACTAAGTCATCGAATTTCAGTATGTACTTTTACACATATGGTACATCTCATTTAGGACTAGTTACAGTTCAAATGGTCAATGGACCCATATGGCTGGTGGCTGCCATATCTGACAGCTCAGGTCTAACACAACCCCTGGTGCTTAGAGGCACTTTGTGTGCATTTATTTATCTAACAATTGGGTGAGCAGACTGATGCACGGGCAGCATGAGTGTTGACTTCTAAAAGAAGTGCCAGCTTCAGGGTGCTTACATCTCATGGCTTAAGTTTCATTAGGTTTGCATAAAAATCAGTAACAAAATCAAACACCTTGTGAACCAATTTATTTCTGTTTCTAATTTGGCAACGTGCACACTTGGATCAGGCACTGTTTCCTGTGATGAGGGAGCATGCTCTACAGTAAATATTTATTTGGAACCCTCTTCCTCGGTTCCCACGAGTGGGAGGTGATTAGCTCGTGAGGTGAAAAACATATTTTCACATTTTTGAAGGTTTGCCTTTGCTTTTATGTATAGCTCTTTCAAAATGTTATCCTCAAACTGCAATTTGAAAGCCGACTCTGGCTTCTCAATTCTATTTGAAGTCATAGAACAATCTGAATTCAAATAATTTGCACAGGTCTGTGACAGAAAAATAAACACACATTCCTCCTGAAGGGAGATCCCGGCTTCTGAGCTTCAGAACGGAGTCGGCTAAACAAAGGAGGTTGACTGGTGTCCAGGGCCCTTGTCTCTATCAGGGTAGCTCCAGGATGTGTTTTTTGTTTGTTTGTTTGTTTGTTTTGTTTTGTTTTGTCCTCCTATTTGCTCCTTCAAAATGCCACTGGAATTCCTTTAACGCATGTACTCATTTCCTCACAAACAATGCACATACAAAACTCTCTGAATTTTGCTAATGTGTAGAGCAGTGTGATCTAGTAGGATATTTAACTATAATCAGAAACAAATGTTGCTTCCCTGCCAACAGATGGGCTATAAACAGACGATCACATACAGTGTTCTGTGTTTTTTTTTCTTTTTGTACACCTACCTAGTAACTGAATTAAGAACCAGTCACATATGAGGTTGCTAAATGGTACTGAATGAACAAACGAACTAGTGAACGAAGGAATGCCATTAACTATCTTGCTCTCAGATTTGCACAGAAAATGGAAGTATCTATGGCTAGGGAATCCTTCCTCTATAGAAGGCATGTTTAGCAAATTCTTGCGAAAGAACACCACATTTCCAATACAGTTCGTTATAAAAGAGAGAAGAAAAAAATGCACGCCCCGAGAACTTAGGTTTCAGTCGTTTAGATAGTCTAACATTAAGACACGTCTCCAGGTAAACTGAACACTGCCTAAAAGCTGGGGATCACGTTGCATTCCCCAGAGCAGGACTCACAGGTTGTCTGATTGCAGCTAGAACCACGCAAAGGCAGGGACGGCCCTCAGAGTGAAGTGAGCATGAAGATAAAACTGAGTTGACTGAGGCCGTGTCTGCATACATGCTGTGTAATGTGTGGTGAACATTAATAATTTGCAGCTTATTTTATTTCTCTCTAGCTCACCTACATGATTCAGTTTAGGCAAGCATCCTTTAACCCAATTCACTTTAAAAACAGAAAGGAAACTCATTTATTGGGAACATAGATGAAAAAGTAAAGATAGGAATGGCAATAATCTCTTAAATCTCTTCATTCTGCCATTCTCCAGCCAAGGTGGAAGACTCTCACAGGTCTGAGCATACTTCCTTTTGCAAAGGATGTAGGTAAGTTACAGTAATTATAATGCCAATGGTTCCTCTGGAAGGGTAGGTGCTCGTCTTTCTAATCACATGAGAGGTTGGTACTAGGGCATAATCTTGGTAGGGAGTTGGCAAAAGCAATTCACATCTCCTCACCCCACCTTTTGTAGCTCTAATAATGTCTCACTGTCTCACTCATCCAAGGTTGTCACATTTGGGGAAAGATGTGGGGATATTTGTGTGTGCATGCATGGGCTTTATTTTTCTCTAACTTGTTTCCTCTTAAGACCAGAACAGGGGAGTGTCTGATTACTTTTCATTTGTGATGTGTATGAGCCACTGTCTGTAAAATTTCAACAGAAGTATGTCCTTGAATTCTTTTTCCTTCTTTTCTCTCCTTCCTGTCTAGCAAGAGTGGAGAATCGTTGTAGAGAAGAATGTGCCCACACAGTCCCAAATGCATCTTTAAATCCTAACTCTCCAAGTTTCATAATTAAAAAAAAATAACTTGGACACATATGTGCTGTAACACGGAAAAATAAAATTTTGGCCCGTTTGTTAGGGCCAGATGGTGGGCAGTGAACAATAAAATCAGGTTCAGGAATTGGGTGAGACTGGGATGTAGTAGATTTTACAAAGTATTTTAGGGACATGCAGGACCATGACATGTAGGCCAAGTTCAGAGTCTAAGCTTTCTTAGCAACCATGGGAAAGAACAGGCCAGAAATGGATTTTGATTAAACCAAATAAAAAGAATAACCAGAAAGCAGACTTTGGGTAACAGAAGTTCAGAAAATTGTCTTGGAATCAATAAAGGTGAGTGGGGCAGATAAGACAAAAAAGATGGTAGAACCACTGAGTCAGTTTTTCTGCTTCCAATTCTGGTTATGTGTGTCCTGCTGAGTATAAGCAGAGAAGTTTTGCAGCTGCATGCTATTAAACTAGAGAGGAAAGCTTACCAGTAAATAAGGCTTCTTTTTGGCTACTAGAAGCTGACATTTTATTTGTCCATTTTTTTTTTTTTCATCACAATCATGAAGTTGGCTGGAGTTCTACCTACATGAAAACTCCAAAGTTTTGATAGGAAATGAAAATGTTTAAATTGTTAATTCTGAGGTTGACATTTAAAAATTTTTCTTTAAAATTAGAGGCTTCAATCACATTGGGATGGCCAAACAAATTTTATTAATCTATTCAGTGGTGTTTATCTGGAGCTTATTTTGCTAAGTGCTTGGCTACAGTATTGTATTGTTATGACTGCCAGATCACCATTTTAGTTCAAATATATGGCTAAGGAATTGAGAACATCTCACTCTTATGTCCTAAATGAGTAAAAATGGTAAATGTTGTAATGAGATGAATTGGCATTTGGAATGGGGCAAGAAGATAATGGCTGTTTCTTAATTCCTTACGGAAAGTCTGCTCCCATGGGACTGGCACCAGCAGCTTCTAAGCAAATGATTATGTATTTCTTTAGTGGTTACACTTAATTTTTTTAAAAACGAACTTCAGATGCACATAATTGTATTAGGTGTAATTCTGAGTTTGTGGAAAGCTATTATACATCTATATCTCTATTTTTATACATATTTTTCCTTTTACTAATCATCTCTGGTCCCAAATTTCATCTCTTCACCATCATAGGAACCCGTTCTTGAGCTGTTTAACTTACATAAATGTTATTGTGCTAAACATCTTGTTCTTTTTCCTATTTTTTTACATTCAGCATTAATTACCCCATCATTTACATATGTCACATTTTGGTTTTCATTTGCTGTTGGTGAACAGGTGATTTAAAACTCTTCATTATAAAGTGTTACAGTAAATATTTTCATACATGTCTCTCTCTGTGTACTTGTGTGTTTTTTTTTCTGGAAAATATTCCTGGTCATATGATATAGACACATAATTTTTCACCAAATGCTTTCATACTGGCTCCCCAAATGAGCACATAATCTTCCCCAACATTAAGACAAGATTCATTACAGGAGCCACTCATTATACTGACGGAAGAGGGTATTCCTTTTTTCTCCAGCTTTATTGAGATATAATTGACATGTAGCATTATGTAAGTTTAAGATACACAACGTGATAATTTGATACACTTATGTATTATAAGATGATTATCACAGCAGTATTTTTTGTACCTCCATCACCTCACATACTTACCTTTTTTTTTTTTTCCTGTGAGAACGTTTGAAGTCTCAGCCACTTTCAAGTATATAATACAGTATTGTTAACTATAGTCACCCCGATGTACATCGGATCCCCAGAACTTATTCATCTCATAACTGGAAGTTTATACAATTTAACTAATGACTGTCATTTCCCCATCTTTCTAACTCCTGGCAGCCACGATTCTACTCTCTGTTTCTATGAGTTTCGCTTTTTCAGATTCTGCATATAAGTGATGTCATGCAGTACTTGTCTTTGTCTGATTTATTTCACTTAGCATAATGTCTTCAAATTTTTTCCATGTTGTTACAAATGATAAGATTTCCTTATTTTCATGGCTGAATAATATTCCATCGTGTCTATGTAGACACTGTACCTTCTTTATTCATTCATCCATAAATGAACACTTAGGTTGCTTCCATATCTTGGCTATTGTGCATATTGCTGCAGTGAACATGGGACTGCAGATATCTCATTGAGATACCGATTTTATATTTTCAGATACATACCCTGGAGTGGAATTGCTGGATCATGTAGTAGTTCTATATTTAATTATTTGAGGAACCACCATACTGTTCCCCATTAATGGCTGTATCGATCTACATTCCCACCAACAGTATATAAGGTTCTCTTTTCTCCACATCCTCACCAGCATTTATCTCTTGTCTTTTTCATAGCAGCTATTTTAACAGGTGTGAGATAATATCTCATCGTAGTTTTGATTTGCATTTCTCTGATGATTAATGATGTTGAACACCTTTCATGTGCATGTTGATTATTTGTATGTCTTCTTTGGACAAATTTATATTCAGTTCCTCTAATCATTTTTTAAATTGGATTATTATTGTTATTTAGTTGTTTTGTTTATTGTTTTTGCTATTGAGTTGTATGAGTTCCTTATGTATTTTGTATATTATTAACCCTTTGTCAGATGGATGGTTTGCAAAAATTTTCACTCATTCTTCATGTTGCTTTTTCATTTTATCAGTTATTTCTTTTGTTGTACAGAAACTTTTAAGTTTGATATAGTCCCACTTATTTATTTTTGCTATTGTTGCTTGTGCTTTGGTGTCAAATCCAAAAAAGTGTTGCCAACACTAATGTCAAGAAGCTTTCTTTTTTTTAATGTTCGAGAAGTTTTATTGTTTCAGATCTTATGTTTAAGCCCTTCATCCATTTTGAGTTAATTTGTTTGTGAATGGTATAAGATAAAGGTTTAATTTCTATTTTTTGCATGTGGATATCCAGTTTTCCGAACACAATATATTCACGAAACGATTTCTTTTCACTAAATATTCTTCGTTCTCTTGTCAAAAAAGTTGAACATATATGTGTGGGTATATTTCTTGGACGTTGATTCTGTTCCATTGGTGTCTATTTTTATGCCAGTACTATACTGTTTAGATTACTACAGCTTTGTAATATACGTTATTTAAAATCAAGAAGTGTGATGACTCCAGCTTTGTTCTCCTTTCTCAAGATTGCTTTGACTATTCACATTCGTTTGTGGTTCCATAAGACTTTTAGGATTCCTTTATTTTCTGTGAAAAAATGCTTTTGGAATTTTTATGATTGTATTGAATCTATAGATGGCTTACTCAGTATGGGCATTTTAACAATATTATTTCTTCTGATCCATGACCTGAGACATCTTTCCTTTTATTTGTATCTTCTTCAATTTCTTTTATCAATGTTTTATAATTTTCAGCATACAGATCTTTCAACTCCTTGGTTGCATTTATTCTGAAGTATTTTATTATTTTGATGTTATTGGGAATAATATTGTTTTCTTTATTTTCTCATATATTTTGTTGTTAGTGTATAAAAATGCAACAAATTTTTGTATGTTGATTTTGTATGTTACAACTTTACTGAATTTGTTAGTTCTGACAGTTTTTTTGGTGGAGTCTTTAGGATTTTCTATATATTAGATGATATCATCTGTAAACGGAGACAATTTTATTTCTTTCTTTACAATTTAGATGCCTTTTATTTCTCTCACCTTACTCCTACCCCAACACCTCCCACCCCCCACCCCCCACCAGTACCATACTTTCAGTTCTATATTGAATAGAAGCCATGAGAGTGGACACCCTTGTCTTGTTCCTCAATTTGTGGAACAAGTTAATTTATACCTATGCATACTTCCCCTTTTATTTATTTTATTTCCTTTAACTAATTATCCCTAGTCCCAAATTTCAACATTTGGCAACCATCAGAGAACTAAATGATTCTGATAAGAATCATCAAATGTTGTAAAAACTAGTGGGTGAAAATTTGTTAAGGAATGGATTATTAACACAACCTCCCAAAATCTTTCCACAAAATACTTAGTAATTGCAAAAGGTAAAATTGTAACTTTTCAGTGGAGAATACTGATATGTGTGACCTTAATCATATAATTAAAGTTAACGTCATCAGTATTGGAACAAAACAACATCACGTGCCCCCTGACAGATCCATCGAAAAGAACACAACATTACTTCTGAAGAATTCCTGATAAAAATGCATAAACTGAATATAATCATTAGGAAACTAGACATGCCCCTTTGAGGCACATTCTATAAAACAACTGAACTATATTCCTGATATCATGGTTATAAAAGACTAAGAATACCCAGGAACTTCTGATTAAACACACACACCAACTAAATGCAATATATAATTCTGAACCAGAAAAAAATTACAATAAAAAACATTATTGGGAAAATTAATGAAGTTGGAATACAAACTGTAGGTTTGATAACAATATTGTACTAATATTAATTTCCTGGTTTTGTTAATTACACTGTGGTTTTATAAGAAAATGCTCTTTTTCTTAGAATACATTGAAGCATTTAGAAGTAAAAGAGCATGGTGATTTAAGGGAATTTAAATCATTCAGAAAAATTATATGCATAAAGTAAAAGTGATTACCTGGTAGCAATTGTGGGACCTGGGTGTAATGTATATATGATTTTTTTGTACTCCACTTGCAACTTTTCTGTGAGTTTGAAATTATTTCAAAAGGAAAAGCTAAGCCAAAAAGTATCAATGATTAGGCAAGAAGTCATTAAAACGTGTTGATCAATCTATGTAGGTATTAGTAATAAGTAATAACCATTGTTGAAGTTAAAGACAAGTGTGAGACTAAAGTACTAGAAAATATTACATAGCTTATATAACAACACTGATTTCATATTCATTGAACAATACATCTTAAAAATATATAGAGTACTATTTAACATAATTGCAAGAAGAAATTAATTCAACTTACTAAGTAGAAGATTTCAGAAACTGAGAGACCAAGATGACCAAAGGCTATACAAGTTTCGAATAACAAGTTTCATTTAACGGATTTAAATATACAGAACCCTGCATCTGACATAGAGAAAATTCACATTCTTCTTCAGCAAAAATGAAGCAGCTTTTAAAAGAACGACCCCATTCTAGGCCACAATGGAAGTCTCAACAAATTGCAAAGAATATTTTACTAACCACATTTTTAACTCCAGTGTAATAAATCAGAAATCAATTTTTAAAAATTGTCTAAGTAATAACTTGCCTCTCTCCCAAATACAATTGGAAACTGAGGAACACAATTCTAAATACTTAATGAGTTAAAGAAAAAAGCTTAATGGAAGTTATGAAATATTTAGCATGCATGAACTATACAAATGAGAACACAGTTAAAATGAGAATGCAGCTAAAAGGGTATTTGGGAGAGAATTTTATAGAATTGAAAGCATATATTGAGAGATAAGAAAGATTGAAAATTAATGATCTAAGTGTTCAACTCAAGAAGACTGCCAATAACAAAATATTCTCAAAGAAAGCAAGAGGTGTAAAAAAGCATGAGATGAAATTCGTAGAAATGCAGGAAGGACTGGGGCTAACCCCAATTGTGAAATTGGCATTCAAGCCACATTTAGCTAATTGAAGGGTAAGGATGTGTATTCCAGCAAACATCTGTTTTATTCAATAATAATTTATAGAGCTACTTCCAATGCTTGATTAGATATTGAATTTTGTCAAAAACTGCCAGGCAAGGGCACTAAAACTTATTCCCCGGGAGATCTTCAGGTAGAGTTTCAAACTTCGGTGCCATACCCAGGTCAGGGCCTTGCAAAGCCTTACCTCTTACCCCTCTGCTAGCATGCTATTATTGCTGGTGTAGGGGAGAAAACAATTTTATTCTATCTTTCTAGATTCTTTGGCTGGTCTAGTAAACAAATTAACATGAAACAGATTAACAGGAGAAAAACAAATTTAATTATGTATGCATGAGAGCCCCATGAAAATATGAGACCCAAAGGCAGTCGGGCAAGTAAGGCTTATATATCATCTTGAACTAAGGAATGGGACAGGTGTCTGGGGCTTCAAAGGGAAGGAGGGTGATTGACAAGATGATAACAAGAGCAGATATTTGGTAGTTAGATTTTTGCCCTGCCATGCAAATAAGTCTTTCAGCTAAAAATTATCTCTGGTAATAAATAGCTCTCTTTCTGAAACAGGCCTCCATCTAAATTTTTTTAGGTAGTTAAGGGAGAGGTAAAAGTTTTTCTTGAATCAGTTGGGTCTTGATTAATATCAGCTAAAAAATAATCCATATGCCAAAATGGCATATTTTGAGGTCATGTATTCTGCTCCCCATCACTGGCAAAATTTTATCAATCATTTATTATTATTTCCCATGGGTGTCTTGACCCCAGACTCTGATATAATAGCAAATCTCTTACCTTCTCTGAAGAATTACTTCAGAAAATTTGCCATTCTTTTTTGTCCAAATGAATGTCTGTACTTCCATGACCAACCATAATGTAAACCCTATAGATTTTGTCACCGGAGTCCAAAGATATCTCGTGGCATTCAGAATCTCAGTTCACAAAGCCATCTTGTGACAAATCTGCTTTTAAAATAGTAAATGTCAGGATTGTGTATTGTGATTCAAACTGAGTAGCAGCATCTGCTTTTTCAGCTGAGAGCATTATCTTAATAAAAAAAAAATTTGGTTTCCAAAAGTAAAACTTCATTTCGGGATTGGATTTCTCTATAATTTTATTGACTGATAGAATACATCAAACCAGATATTATGTTCAAGTCATTTATTACATTTTATAGATAGCCTTTTGTGTTTCTAGTATGTAAGGAATGAATAAATCAACCAAAGCAATATATATTTATTTACCAGGGCTGTTTCCACACTTTTCAGAAATGTATTATCTAACATTATTGCCTAATATACTCTGAGAATATTGTTTCCCTCTGTGTTTTCTGATATAATCTGGAAAAACAAAAATCAGAAGCAAACAAAATTCTGTCATTCTATTTTTGTTGGAAGCATGGCAGTTGTTATTCGATTTGGAGAAAATAAGGGCAGCATTTCAGATTTGGAAAGTTTCCCAGACTTAAAAATAATATTTGACAGTGTGAAGCGCAGAGCCAATGTGGCATCCTTTGTGTATAGGCAGAATAAACCAGTTTATTTGAAGTTAGTTTTTTCTCTCTTTATATAGTCAATTAAATCCCATTCACATGTAAAGATAATTGTAAGGATATTGAAAACCAATGACAAAGCACTATATTTTAACAGTAAGCTGTTAGGAAAATCAATATGGTGTAGTGGTTGAGTTCAGCTTCTGAATCAAACACACCTGATTTTGAATCCATCTTGGATTTTTTCCAGCTGTCTGACCTTATTTTTCAAATCTCCAAAATGAGAATGATAATAGTATGTTAGTGATTAGCTTGTTGTGAGAATGAAATGAAACCAGACTTTATAAGGCTGGTAGCTCTGTGCCTGACCTACAGCGAACGCCTTCCCTCTTCTCCAAAAAAAACTACTAGCGTAGAAATACAAGTAGGGAATAAAGTAGGGAATCATTTCACAGTTCATGCGAGGCATCTGGCATTTGAGAACTATTGGTGAGTTTGAAAACAGAGAAAAGAAAGGCCATGAAGATACCATAGGGAGTAGAGGTGTCTGGCTTTAGGGAAAAATACTGTTACTGAAAGGAGCAATTGAAGGGAAATCAGAGCCATCTAGGTATAACAAAACTTTGAGAATGATTATGATCAAAGATGGGCCATGGTCATGATGCTGTGCACATCTGAAGTAGGCCCCAGCTCCTCATTCCTTGCCCTGGCACTCAAGGCCTCGATGTGTAGCTCCAGTTTCTCCCCACACTGTTACCATTGCTCTCTACGTACAGCCCATGCTCTCTGCAAACTGGATCTTCCTGAAAAGATCCTGCACTTTCTGGCCTCTGTGGCTTTGTTCCTACTGTCCCTTCTGATTTGTTTCTTCTTTTCTTCCTATCTTCTTCAAATTTCTAGCCATCCTTCCTATTCCAGCTAAAAGCCACCTTCTCCTTTCTAGATTTCAATCTCTGTAACATTTTTTTTTTTTTGCATTTCTTTTGTAGCACCTACATTTGTCATCTCGATTATAGCTATTGCAACTGTCTTATTACTTCTTCTAAAAGCTTGTAAGCAACTTGAAGGCAGTGACAGTCTTACTTATTTTTCTTTCTTCCTGGTGGTAACTGGTGCATGGTAGGCACTAAACAAGTGGTCATTGGTAGGATATTCATATAACAGATGTATGGCAAAAATTGTATCAAATGTTTATTAAATGTATACTATGTACCAAGCACTGAGTCTATGAACCAGACAGTGGATTTTTCTCCTTTGTGGCTTACAGGCTGATGAAGAAAATATATTTTAGACAATTAATTATAACTGCAGTGAGTATTAGAATAGAGAAAGAAAAAGTAAGGCTCTAACTAAATAGCTCATTTCTCAGATAGAAGAAAGCTGTTGGTAACAAAGTTAAGTGGGGATTAGTTTGCAAATTCTGAAAGTCTGTACTCGTGACTGATTTAGGTGTGAAGCTATAACATATTATGGGTCACAGGAGCTGTTCTGCGCTCTAGCAGAAAGAGGTGGCCTATAAATTCAGATTCATTTATAAAGGTGGTAGATTGGGAGTCAGGAGCATTAGCTGGCTGAAACAATGTAATAATGCAGCATGAAATATACTGAGGTCTGCAATTTATTGTCCCCTTAGCTGGCATAAATTTATTGTTGAGTTATTGGCTATAGCAAAGACAGTAAAATGATACAGTAGTATAATATCTATTATATACAAATACAGCCATATATACTCTGTATAGATAGACGGATGCTTCCATTTTATCTCATTCTGTTAATTTAACTTGGTGTTAGGATGTAGGACTTAAAGCTCAGTAAATCATTGGAATCATTTCATGATGCTTACCACAGAGCAGTGCTGTCTCTTTGGCTTAAAACCACTCTGATTACTCTCAATACTGCCTAGAAAAAACACTTAACCAGATGTTAAACAGTCTCTTGAGATTTGTCTTTTTAAAAGTAAGTGGCAGGAAAAAATTGACTTTGAATAACATAATGCTATCTCAGGATTTTAATATTTAATTTCAATAGTTCCTCAGAATGAGGACATAATTTGGCCTACAAACAATAATGGCCCTTTGAATTTTATTTCTTTCTATTTTGATTGAATTTATATCGACCTGTAAGAACTCGGGAACATATCTGGGCAAGGTAAGAAATTGTGTGGTATTTTTTAGAAGTTGAAGAGAAAGTCATTAAGCAGCCAAAGTGCCACCAACTCACTGTTTTCTTTCTTGGGATTATTTCACTATCTATAGAAAACTATTCAAACTTCTTCATATTTTCAGTTTAAAAATTCCCAATAGGTTGATGGGAGCACTTTGTCTACTTTACACAGGCCCTTCATTCATTACAGTATAAGGTTGTAGCTAACCACCAAGGCTCTGAAATGAGAAATGTCTGTGTTCTAATTCTACTGCTTATGAGCTGTGTGATTTTGAGTAAGTTATGGAAACTCCCAAGGCCTAAGTATCCTTTTCTGTAAAATGTTATAATATTTAATGTTATAAAATGTGTTATAATATTACCTACTTGATAAAGGATTTAAATGTGCTAATGCATGAAAATGCTTGTATAGAAAATTCTGTACACTGTTACATAGTAAATTCTCAACAAATAATAGTAATTATAATTATTAATCATGTCTTGATTAACCTCTACCTCTTCACCTAGGAGGTACATAACTAATATCCCTTCCAATGAAGAGAGAACCCACTCTCAGTTCCCCAGAATTTTAGAAGCAGTGAAATCACTAAATAAGAATAGGTGGTATGTCCATCAGGATTCTTTTGGTTGTAAGTGACAGAAACCCAATTTAATCCCCTGAAAGCCAAAATGGGATTTATTGGAAAGAGTGTGTGTTGAGTAAAAGACATCTGTTGCCTGTTATCAAGAGCAGAAATCCAAACACTTCTGCTTATTGCATCTTGATATCAGAGTCGCCAAGGAAAACACAACAGTCAAGCACTGGATGGAAATAGTCATGTAGAACACAGCAAGATCAGCTCCAATTGCGGGTGCCAGTCCACAATTTACATCAATCAAACCTTTGGTCTTGAAAATCACCAGTTATATCTCTGCCTATTTCTCATCTCGGCTTGTTGGACTCACTTTCTTTTATTATAAAATGATTTTTTTCCTACAGCATAGATCATGGCTACTGGCAACTTTGAGGGCCATATTCATCCGGCTGGGAAACCAGTGGGGAAATAGAGCATCTCTCTCTCTCTCTCTCTCAGCTTCTATTCAAAAATTTCTGGAGAAGGACTCTGGAATTGGTCAGGTGACCTCTCCTTGGACTGCTCACTGTGATCAGGCATTGGAGCACTAAGAATGGCCTAATCTGGGCCATGTGCCCACCTCTAGGACCAGAAGCAGGTGTGCCATTTGTCTGCTGGGAAGTATGGGTTGAGGGTGAAATCTCTATAGCACGGAGGTGACTACTTAGCCAGAGATCGTAGAGGTAATTTTTCCAAAGTGTTCATTTCACAGACAAGAAACTAGAATCTAGAGACAATCAAAAGGTTAGCTGGGCATGGCCCTGCTGATGAAGTGTTCTCTGCTTGTTAGAAAGAGGCTTATCTTCATTTGGTCATTGATGGAATGCACTCAATCAGAAAGACTCAAAATACTGTATTAAGTGCCCAACAGAACTCCAGTAGGTTTTCCTAGTTGGATTAAATACCTTTGAAGAGGAAGATAGAGCACAAGAGGATAGAGAGGGTCACAGAGTTTGCAATTTGCATTCCTTGGAACTGTTATTTCCTTCAAACCCCAATGGCACACTAACATCCTCATTGTATTTGCTTCTGAGGACAAGCTTGGGAAGTTTTATTGGCCACTGCAGCAGTCTCAGGCATGGCTAAGTGGAATCTGAGAACAACTTCTCAAACTCTGCATATGAGAAGAACCAGTTACAAGTTTGCCACTGAGTTCTCCTTTCTATCTTCTAGGTCTGTACAAGATTCTATTTTTCAACAGGTTTATCAGTTCCCACACTGGGGAACATTGGGAGGTGTTCCACGGGGTATGCTGGAAGTGTGGGAACCACAGAATAAACAGAGTATTTTCTAGGTTTAGCAACTTAAAATATGATTTATAATTAAGACAAACGGCCAAATATTATGGAATGAAATTTAAATAGTATTTCAATGTTGATGATGAATCAGGAGATTTTAAAGTCATTTTGATTTCATTGTCAGTGTCCTGGCCCTGTGTCCCTGGTTCCTTAAGGATGTGCTGTCATTCTTGTCAACTGTTAGGGGTACATTAGATGGAAAGTTTGAGAAGCACTGGGAACTAGTTGCACCCAGAACTTAACTCTGAAGTCTGTAGGAGAAAATATCATAGTAGAATTTAGTTCTTCTCTGGTCCTACAAGCTTCAGAAAGCCCATTTCCTTTTGCTAGAGTGATTTTGGAAATGGAAAAACACTTTCAGGGACAGTTATCTTTTTGCCTTGATATTTTAGGCTAAACAACTTGAGAGCCAGCCTTCCTTCCTTCCTTCCTTCCTTCCTTCCTTCCTTCCTTCCTTCCTTCCTTCCTTCCTTCCTTCCTTCCTTCCTTCTTTCCTTCCATTCATCCATTAAGCTGATTTCCCTCTCTCTTTTCCTTTCATCCTGTGTATTGCTTTTCTTACAATTTTTCTTAGTTCCCTTTAAATATAGAATGTGGAAATAGAGAATTTAAGAGCTAGAAGAAATGTAAGGGATTTCCTTACAAATGAAGAGCTCGAAATGTAGCTCACTTGGTTATGATGTATCATTTTCTTAAATTGTAATTTTGAATTCTCTTTGCTAGTATTTTAAGATTTTTCTTTCGTATCGATATTCATAATTAAAATTTGTCTAGAGTCATCATTATCTGGTTTGGGTATCAGTATTATATTCACTTATTAAAAAGAATTTGGAGACTTTTCTTTCTTTCTTTCTATACTGTGGTACAATTTAAACACTTTGGGGATTAATTTATTTTAAAATTTCACAGAAGTTTCTTGTGACTTTTCAGGCCTGGTGCTTTTTTGTAGAGGAGTTTTCAAAACCTCTATTTCTTTAATGGAAATGGATCTGCTTATATATTCTGTCTTTACATATGATTTTTAAAATATGTATCAATAGTTATATCTCTTTTGCTATTTCTTACTTTATATATTCTTCACTCTATCTTTAAAAATTAAGTTAGCTAGTATTTTATACATTTTTGTTTATAAATATTTTCAAATCTTTTATTATAGCAATGTCTCCTTGAATTATAGTTGTAAATATTCATTTGTTCTATTGCTTTGGGTATTTTTTTCTGAGACTCCAATAAAATGTGTATCAGATCTTCCTTGTCTAGCTTCTCTATTATTTTCTGCAAAAGCCTTTTTATTTCCTATGTGATTTTCCTTTACTTCTCTCTTTTTATCCTTTATTTTCTTTCTGTTCTTTTAATTGTGCTTATTTTCTCTTGTGTTCGTGTTTATTTGTTCTGTCATTTCCTCTACTTTCGTCTTTTTCTCTGAAACATCATTTTTATCTAATACATTTTTTTATTTCAGTAAGTATTCTTTCACATCTTTCTGTCCTCCTACTCCTTATGGTGCTAGATAAAGTCTCTTTTTCTTTCTTTTTTTAGTTGATGTAATTGACACATAACATTATATTAGCTTCAGGTGTACACTGTAATGATGCTCCATCTCTTTTTTCTTGTGCATGTTTAGACGGGGTGAGTTTTCCTGGGCTGCTATAAAGGGGTTCCTATGGGAGGGATAATAGGTCAGGATGGTTTCACAGCTTCTTATCTTGAGGATTTCCCCCTCTCTTGTTATATTGAAAGATTCAACACGTGGTTTTCTCCGTGGCCACATCTTTGTCTCTTAGAGTTAAATCTGATTCAGAAAAATTGTTCTACCTGACCCTGTGCTCCTTGCCTTTAAGGTGTGGCTCTCATCCTTGCTATGTGACTTGGAGACTTTCTGGGATCTGTACCTCTGGGTCTGCCCCGCTGGGATGAGCCTTCTCTCTTCTTAATCCTCGATGTTTCTATCCTGCCCAATCTGGCTGCTGCTTCCAGAGATCTTTTTTAAGGTGGCATCCAGTCCTTCTGGAAGAAACTATTTTATGTATATGTTGATTTTCTTGAGAGATCAAGGCAGCAGAGTCTTGTTTGATTTTATTCCATGTCCATGAACAGTACATTTTGCATTCACTTGCAACCTGAAGCCTTGAGAATTTTTCCCAGTTTTGCTATAGTCCTAGATCCTCCAACCCAGGATTCTACTTAAAGAGTGTTCTCCATTTTGGGGAAGAATTTGGGATAGTTTTTGTTTTGTTTCTGCATCTTATTGATTACCTTGGTTGTTCCTTTTTCACTTTTTGCTACTTTTGCCACTCCAGTCTTCATTTTGTGCAGCTCCTACTGCCTTTTAGAGGTTGGATACCCTTAGGTTGGACACATTCTAGGGTTCACACAATTCCCCTTCACCTGGTAGTATGGATGCTGTTATTGCTGGATTAAAAGACCAAATTATCCTGCTAGTTCCATTTGGGTTTGAGAAAGAGTTTTGGGGAGATCAAAAATTAAACTAAATTTCTGACAATGGTACCAGAAATTCTAATCTAGAATTAGAATATATATTCAGCATTGATTTCCAAAAGCATCATGTAGCATCGTTTCTGTGGAGGTAACTAAATAAAGCAAGTTCTTCATTTCAATTAATTTCAAGTGATTTACCTGTTAATGGTAAAAGATATGTTTACTACTAGTTTTAAATCTGCCTATTTATCTAAATATGCATATAATTTTAAATTTTGGAACATGTGTTTGGTAGAGCCTTTTTCTGGGTATGCATGCACTATGATTAGTCAACAAAAATTCCACACACCGAGTCTATAATTATATTGTTCCCCATGTTCCCCACCCCACTACACTCAATGAGAAGTAGGTTTCCATGTTATACTCTTATACAGCATCCTGTACTTTTCATTTTGAACACTTGTCACAAATTGTAATTATATAGCAATTTGTATGCCGTATTAGTTTCCTAGGGCTGCCATAACAAATTACCACAACCTTGGAGGCCTAAAACAAGAGAAATTTATTCTCTCATAATTTTGGAGGCCAGAGTCCAAAAATCAAGCTGTTGGCAGGGCTGCGCTCTCTCTGGAGGCTCTCTGAGAGAATCTGTTCTTTGCCCTTTCAGTTACTGGTGGCTGTAGGCATTCCTTTGTGTTCTTTGGCTTATGGCTGCATCACCACAGCCATCTTCACATCACTTTCTCTGTGTGCATGTCTACTCTCCCCATGCCTCTCTTTTATAAGGATACATATGATTGCATGTAGGGCTGACTCAAATAATTCAGGATATGTTCTTTCTCTCAAGATCTTTAACTTAATCACATTTTTGCCATATTAGGTAATATTCACAGGTTTCAGGGTTTAGGATATGGGCATCTCCTTGGAGCCACCATTTAGCTCACTTCATGGACCAACAATTCTACCAAAATATCTAGCTCTTTTAGTTTCTGAGTTCTCTGAGGTCAAGATGATGTCTTTCTCTCTCTTGATGTACCCCTAGTTCCCAGTACTGTACTAAATTTATAGTGGTTAATAAATAAATATCTGTGAAAAAATAAATCAATGAATTCTGTATAATTGCATTGCCATGTTTAGAGTTAGTCTGAGGCTTTAGCCTCAAGCAACCTACTCTACCTAATTGAAGGGGAACTATCTTATGGATTCTGTAAAGAGTCAGACCAACATTTGTATAAAGATATGGTATGATGCATGGGACAGCTCTTTTTGGATTGCTTTAAGTGATTTCTAGAATTTTGGAGGCATTTCTTCATTTTATCATATTGAGAGCTCCATGAATTAACCTCTTACATGACATATAGCAACTATTTCAGTGTCTTATTGTCATCCATTTTTCTTCTATGTTCAGCTTGGTGCAGTTGTATGAAGACAAGGATTGCTTCAGGGCTGATAGATTGACTAACTTAGTGGCCAGCTTATTCTACCACATGTGTTCAGCATTTCATTAAAACTTAATATATACCCTTCTATTTCCAATGCAAGTTTGAAATCACTTCCACACTTAATCTGAACAAGAAAGACAATAAAAATATTTTTTTGAATATCAAAAATAAAACACAAAAGAGAGAAGTATACATGTATTATATGCTCAGGATAATTATTGTAATAATGTTCTAAGTCAATCAGTAATATTACTGATGGTTGAAAAAGAAAAACATTATTAAGTTAAACAAAAAAGGAAAATATAAGTTCATTAGAGGATTTAAATTTTTTTCTGACTCTGGGCTCTAGGAGGAGAAATTTAGTGTGTATCTTTTACTTTCAAAATGTCATTTGTTATTAATCAAATTCAACTTCCCCCTATCCTATCCCTATGTTCTACTCTCAGCTGTAAATTTCTTTGTGGCTTTGGTAATATATAGGAGTCATGAAAAGGGCAAGTGGCAGGCAGTAGCAAGGTGCATTAGGACTTCTTCTCAAATTCATTTTGCTTCTAAATAATGTACATTTAAATAACCAAAGTGAGTTTTTTTCCTCGTAACCAAGATTGTGAGTCCTTCAAAATGTTTGGAAATTGATATACTCACTCCCCAATTGGTAGAAATCATGAGCTTACAGCACAGTGCTACAGCATGCATATGTAGTTTGCATATATCAGTACTGAATGAATAAATCACTGAAGAAGTTAGGGCATTTAGAGCTAGAATACCACTCTACTTTTTCCCACAGTTTACATAGTTTCAGGGGATCAGGCATTAGGCATAACTCCCCAGTGTCTACCTCTCTGATCATAAGATTATCTCTCCTGTACAGTCTTTCCTTTCTCCTTTGTGTGTTAATGAAGAATTTACTCCTCTTTTCCAAGACCAATTCCTCAGCCTTGTATTGGATCACGCGTCCTTTTGATCTCATACAGAACTGGAGTCTACCTGCCATGCACTCTCCTTCTCACAATTCACCTACTCTATTAGCTGTCTTCTTTCTCTATGTAAACATGCTCAAGTATATTTCACTTTGACAAATTCAAATGTAAAAATATCTCACATATTTATAGCCCTTTCATAATTAAATTTCAAAAGGTAATCTTATGTTCCTTGTTTCACTCACTCCCTCATTCATTCACTTGTTAATTCAATAAACGTTTATTAACTCTCAACTATTAGGATACAATAATGACCAAGACACCCAAAAGGTGATACCCCCAAAGAGATGATAGTATGATAGAATAGAATTCAAATAAACAGCAATCGTAATACAAAACAACAAGTGTTTTGATAGATATAAATTAAATGTTACAGGCTCTATATTATTCCACACCAAGAGGTGGAGGCTAGTTCCCCTCTCCTTGGATATAGGCTGGCCTTAGTGACTTGCTTGACCAATAGAATGTAGTGGAAGTGACATTCAGGGATTTTAGCCTAGGTCTTAAGAAACTGAAGGAGTTTAGAACAATCTGAGCTAAGGCAATCAAGACCCAGCAGACACAGGAAAAATTCTTTGCTTCTCTCTTAACTGCGTAAAAATAAACTAAATTTCTTTATTTCTGGATAAATTCTGCAATTATAAAGGAAATTTACATTGGAAAAGGGGCCTGTACCAGGGAGAGAGTTATTATCAGAGAGTTATTACCTAAGCAACTTATCCGCATAACAGTTCAACCTTCATTTTCTAAACATCAGCTGCATTCCTCTTCCTGTGGATGGCCCTCCTGTTCCTGTGGATGGCCCTCCACCCTTTTGTAATCCCAGACCCCTACCCTTTTCCTTAGCTCAAAATGGTATATGAGCCTCAATTGCCTGGCTGCCTTTTGGATCTCATATCTTCCTGGGATTCCTTTACATATGTAATTAAATTTGTTTTTCTCCTGTAATCTGTCTTATGTCACTTTAATTGTTAGACCAGCCATAGAACCTAGAAGAGTAGAAGAAAGTTTTTCTCCCCAACAAAATTTTGCAGCGTCTAGTTGGATTTTTTAGAATGTTGCTTCTTGAGGCGTTCCCTCTCAGATTGCAGCCACTATGCTGTGAGAAACCCAAGTCAATTGGAAGAACTGCAAGTAGGTAATATGATTGACAGCTCTAGATGAGCTTTCAGTTGATAGTGGGCAGCAATTTCCAGCCAATTAAGTGCATTATTTTGAACATCCACCCAGTCAAGCCTTCAGACGACTCCAGCCCCAGCTGCTTTACGACTTTAACAGCATGAAAAAAAAACCCAAAATGCTGCCCACTGACTCCAGTCAACTCCCAGAACCATAAAATATAATAATAGACTGTTTTTATAATAATAGACTATTTTGTAATTGTTTGTTATGCAGCAATAGATAACGAGACAGCTGTCCATGTGGAATAACGCTCATCCCAGGCTTGGTGGGGAGAATTAGGTCAGGCTTCCCAGGGGATGAGACCTACTGCCACTTTGGGCATTTGAGACTTTAAGTGGAAAATATGTGATCCATGATTACCAGAAGCTATACACAAACACCACTGTTAAAATCTCAAGGGTCTATAAAGAATGATGAGGACAATAATAACATGCATCTGTGTACCAGTTGTAGTGTTTCCCCAACCGGTGTCTCTCTGTAAATGAATGAATGAATGAATGAATGAATGAATATAAATAAATAAATAATAAATAAATAGACGTGCCTTAAAAAATTGTTCCATATTCAAACAAATTTAGGAAATACTGTTAATCAAAGTGAAATAAAATTTGTTTACTGCAGGACTTCTCATAACCTCTACTATGTTAAGTCCTTTGTAAATCTCCAAGAAATGGAAATTAACTAATAAATTCTTTTTTCCCACATATATTAACTATTCCATGATATGCCATTGCAAGAAATACTGTTCTATGGTGTTCCTATATTTCAGTAAAACTTAAGGAAAAAGTAAGAAAATAAGAGACAATGACTTTGCTTTTTTTCCTTCTCAGAGAGACATTGTGCATACCAGGAAATATACTGGTTTTTGGAATTAGGCTAATCTTGTGCTTCCATTTTAACTACTTGTTAGACATTAAATTTTTTCCCTTTCCAAACCCATAGATTATTTTTAATCAAAAAAGAGAGGAGCTTGATCTGGATTACAGATTTTTGAATGTAGATTCTGTAAAGCCCCCAAATCCATGAACTCCTTAAAATTATACACATAGGGATTTTCTGAGAGGATCTATAGCTTCTATTAGATTCTCAGGGGAATCTTTTACTCCCAAAAGGACAAGAACTATGAGATTACATTATTTCTAAACCTACCATTTTATAAAAGAAATATTTATTCAATCTTTATCCTATTAGTTGATTTTCAAACCACATGCTTGCACTAGCTTAAATCAATGGTTCAGTTAAAAGAAATATTTTATTATTTTTTTAAAGATTTTTAAAAAGCTAAAATTAATTTTCTTCACACTGAAAAACTCCTAATAAATTTGGTATGATTTGTAGAATAGCAGGAAACCCAAAGCTCAAATTATTATCTATATGAGTGCAGAATCGACTTTGAATTCTCAAATCAGAATGAGGCTGTATTGAAAATGTTTTGAACATGATTTTACTCTTGAGTTTTTCACTGATTACATTTTAAGTCTTGTTTAAGAAGAATACCGACTTCAATTAGTGAAGAATCTTCCCAACTCAAAAAACATTCATAATTTAGCTGGAAAGTGAAAATTGAGCAATGATGTAAATATGTAAGAACTAGCTTAAACTATTTAAATATTTGTCTTACACACTAGACAAGAATGATTTCTTCTTCAGGGGCTCAAATTGTCTAGTTGGGTTGTCTGTCCTGATTAAATGAATCGGATAGATAGATGTTTGCTCTCTACCTTACTCTTCCATGACAATGCCCCTGACATTGTATTTTTATAGATATTTCTTTTAAATATTTACAAATAAGCTACATTGGCTGGGTGGAAAAACATCTCTCTATTAAAACTCAAATATTGCATTTCTTAAGCTGTGACCAGAGAAGTTATTTTTGGAAGCTTCTGGCTGTTACTTCTCTGTATCAAAGTGAATATCCAGTAAACAGAGTCTGGAAATCCATGTACCAGACAGGATTATGAATTGGGATGTATCCCTGGCACCACTGCTCACCACTTTTCACTTCCTATCTTCTACTCTTTTCTTCATCTCCACATTCCACTGAACCAGTAGCAGTTGCTGATAGCCCTTTCAGGTGAACTTACAGGATCTCATTTTCTTGATCTCCTGGAGAATAGCCTGCATTTACTCCTGCAGAGGCCCAATGGAAGCTACTGGAAAAATGGTCCCTTGTTTCCAGTCTCCTCTACAGTGCATATGATTCGATAAGAAATGGACCCAGCTCTCTTCCTAAAAGGTATACTTTCACACCCAAGGGCATCTTACACCTTAATTATTTTATTTTAGGAGCCAGAGAAACTCTAGTGGTTTTTAGATGGAAAGTGTATAATCAGTGCCCTGCTGGTAGTGCTGGTGCCAGTTTTGTGTTGCCAGAGGTACACAGTCTCATCCTAAGAGCCTGAGAAGGAAAACTGGCCTTCCGAAAAGCTTCTTTTATTCTGAAAAACTAGGCACGGTGATTCTTTAACAGTGTTGAGAGGTTATATTAAGGGTTCTATTGTGGGACAACTTCTTTGTGATGGGCATTTTATCCTGCTGGAGAGAAAAATCATGTGTAGAAATGGGGGAGCAGTTAGTGATGATCTGGCCCACTCAAATGTTGAGATCTAGAAGAATGCCTTGAACAGTCAATTGTTCAGCCACATTAGTGACAAAAGGAAGTTTGATCCCCAAGAGAAGACAAAGTTGGATTTTTCCTTTGCATACTACTTAGAGGTCACCTCAATGAAGCTTACCCTGGAACATCTTAGTTAAAATCATACCCAAAGATACCCCTGAGCTTCCTTTGCTGGTTCTACTCTACCTTTTCCATAGCCCTTATCTTTTCTTTTTTACATATACAATAACTTATTAATGACTTAAGTTTAATTTTCATCATCATACATATCTCCATTAGAATGTAGGCTCCACACAGGTAGAGATCTTTGGTTCATGAAAATTCAGTCGAACTATATAAAATGAAATTTCTGTTTTGGGGGATTAATACAGTGCTGTGTCCCAAGAATTCAGAACAGTGCCTGGTACATAATATACCCTCAATGAATGTTTAGTGAGTGCATGATAGAGAAGCAGCACTGATTCTACATGTCAGGAAGACAGCACAAAGAATGTGTGAGAAATATTTTTATTTATGGTTGAAAATTTTCTCACAAGCTTTAAGCGGTCTCTTCAAGAGAAAAAGTAGGGCTCAAAATACACATTTGGTAGCAAACGTTTTTTTGTACGCTAATGTGTATGAAGTGTTATGGGAGGAATTGACATTAGCACCTATGCCTACTCCTCTTCCAAAAGTTCATTTCAAACATCCTGCTCTGACTGCCAGCCTGCTGCTTCCCTTAGCCACTCGAGCAGAGAACAGCAGGATTCCACTCCAGTGAATCTACAGTTTTTTCCGTCCTCATTTGCCCTTTCACATCCTCACTTTCATTCTTACTCTCCGTAGCTCATCATTATGATCAGTCCTTGGTAAGTATCCTCACTGCTTTTTCCCTCTCTCCTTTCATCACATCTTCCAGACAACCCTCCATATTGCCCCAGACCAAGTCTCTACTTTCACATGAGAAAACGAGTCCATATATTTTTTCAGATAAAGAAACTGGAGCTTAGAATTAAGAGATTCGCTCAAGGCACACATAGCTAGTAATGGTAGTAATTTAATAACCAACATTCATTAAACAGATACTTTGTGTCAGGCGTTGACATAAACATGCTCTCATTTAATTTTCATAAAACCTTCTCTCCATGTAAATTAATATGTTGAGGTTCAGGGATTTTAAGTAAGTTGCCCAAAGGTCACCATGCTGGTCAGTAGTCCACATTCAATTATTCAACAACTGTTTATCTCTGCAAACAATGTACTGAAGACTAAATCTACAGTAGTGAACAAAACAGACATAGTATTTATCCTAATAATGTAATGATCAATGTTTATTAAACTCTTACTCGGTCCTAGGCATTATTTTATTTTACTCTCCCCACAACTTTATGTTATAGATACTATTAAAAAAACATACAACTCTCAGATGAGAAATTGAGTCTTAAAGAAGGTACTTCCTAAAGTCCTATTGTTAGTAGATGAACTAGTTAGGATGGGTGTATAAACCCATAAAATCTAACTTCTAAGTTTATTCGTCTTAGTATTATGCTATGCTTCTTCCAGGAGCTTGAAGTCTACTGTGCAAGAAAGAAAGTAATAATAAACCACAAATAAACACATGAGACTTTCAGGCTGCCTTATAAACCCATTGGAAAGATAAACTAGGGCTAGTGGACCTCTTTTTACCCTTCAAATAACATTACTTTCTTCTGGCCTGCTGGGTCCATGTGGGTTGTGGAACTATGTGTGGATATCTGCCAGGTTGTTCATTTTTATAATTTGCATGATGTCAAGCAAACTCAACTTTTATATAATGGTCTATTGAATGCAAAAAAATGCCCATCGAGTTAAAGAGAAAGAAAGTGCTTATAAACATTCCAAACATTTGTTTTGTGTTGGCTGGAGTTGGAGTCTAAATAAAAGCTGCAAGTGTGACTAATAATTATAATCTAATTTAGTGCACTGAATTGGAAAGGAGTAATTACTGCATAGAACTTTTTGGAGTAAATGATTTATGGTTGACCTACAGTAGATTATTAATTTGGAAAAGGGAGGAATTTTAATGCAAATTAATTAAGTTTGGAGTCCTTTCCGATTCGGTTGACAGAATAGTGGAAAATTCCAGGGTCTTATATTATTTGGCTGAATTTGGACTTAGGTTATGGGATAAACATTCTGTTGGTGTCTGTAGAACTTGAGTGTAAACACATAGGACTCATGCCAGGCTCAGAGCCTTTCTGATCTTAACAGGGAAGAGTCCTGAAAGAAAAACTGACTCCTTCTCCAAAAGCAAAATATATCCTCATAGAGTGTTTACATGGCTAAGATTTTTACACCCTTTCCAATTTGTTGGTCTCTGGGGCCAATCAGAACCACCATCACCACAATTTACTCAATGCTTAGAGTGAGCCAGATGTTACATTCAGGGATTTCCAATTTCTGCAATTTTGTTTTGCGATGCTTTTTGTGCATGTAAGGTGTTGAGCAGCATCCCCTGCCTTTAGTCACTAGATACCGGTAGCATCCCCTATTTGTGACAACCAAAAATATCTCCAGACATTGCTGAATATCTTCTGGGAATGGGTAGGGTCAAGACTGCCCCTGGTGAGAACCACTGTATTAGACCCTTTGTGTGCATTATCTACATCATTTCTTACAATACCCTGTAAGGCAGGTGTAGTATTTCACAGATGAAAACTCTGAGGTTTAGAGGAGTTGTATTTGCCCAAGTCACATAGCTAATACATGTTGAAACCAGGATTCAAACACAGATCTACATTGACCCGAAGCCTCTTTTTTTTCAGATGAGGGATGTTTTTGAGATTATTTAAGTCACCTCTCTCATTTTTAATAAATAAACAGAAATCAGGCAATTAAGTGATTAGGTCAAAATCGTATAACTAATTTGTAGCAGAGGTTGGGATACAACCCAGGCATCTTTAAAGCAGATGATCATGGGGACTAGAGATTCAGCTGATAAGTGAAAAGCATATTCACAGTGACCTTGGCTATGCTGCTGGTCTTGTTTCTTTTTTTCTCTCTTTTGAATGGTACTCTTTTATACATAGGATTTAGATTTTGAGTATAAAGTGATATTTCAAATCTGTATCCATTAACTGTTAAACACATACTGAGATTTTAAAATCTGTTTCTTAACATTGGAAAGAAACAGACCCCTGGGTTGTCGCTGCTTTACAATTATGTATAAAAGCATTCCAACCCACTCAAAAGTTTTACCAGCCCATTCTTCCATCAGCAAGTAGGAAGAAAGTCAAATAATCCAGTGAAGATTCTGTTTTACTACTAGCATACTCTGGTCCTGCTGGTAGGCCAGTGGGTACTGGGATAGGTAGCTGCATTACGATAATAAACAGCAACAGACAGCCTTGGATTAGAATTTTGCAGAGGCCACTCCGCCAGCATTGTTGTTCAATCCCACATGTAACACAGTGGGGCTTGATCTGAAATTTCTGCCCAGTGGGTGTCTAACCACAGAAATCAATGCTTTCTCTATAGGAGATAGGCAAGTGCTTTCAGAATCTGTTAGGCTGAAGAAATCTAATAGAAAAATCTGCATAATTAGCTCTTTGACTAATCTAGCTCTTGCCTAGGGGTAAGAGGCAATTTAGACTGCAAAAACAATTTCAAGTATTTAAACTGTAGGGAAAAAATGTTCAAGTTTTACAGATCTAGGGTGAGAAGCTTATTCTTCCTGGAAGGTCTTCAGCCTTTCGGGCTATACAGCTTTACTGGTGGCAAATTTGTTTCTTCGGTTTCTGAGACGCAATGGGTTACAATAACTATGTGTTCATGGGTTATCTGAGGCTAGGGATCCCGACCACAGAAATAATGAGCAGGACTGACCCAAGGGGGAGAATTCAGAAGGGCAGAGTAAGAACTAGCATCAGCAGGCAAATAATACCTGCCTGGTGATAATAGAAGATGTAAAGGAAATCATTTCAAGATTTAAAAATATAGTATAATACATGTTTTAGACTTTCAGGTTGACTGTGCTAGAATCACTACAGACACAGAGTGTAGTGTTCAGAAACCCTTTCATGAAGTCAGATTGCCTGGGTTTCAGTCCTAGCTCTCCCACTTCCTGGCTATGACCTGAGAAGAGCTGTTTAATTTCTCTTGCTTTTGTTGTCCTCATCACAGGATGGGTTTATAAGAGCAGCCTCATGGTGTTGTTTATAAGACTTAACAGAGAATATAAGGATTTAGATATGAGCATGACACATAGCACTTAGTGAATTATGGCTGTTATTGTACCTTCTAGCTCACTTAGTACTGGAATAACTAAGGCTCAGAAAATGTCTTCGTGTTTTCTTGACTTCATGTGTTGAATTAAAGGACTTTTATATGAATCACTACAGCACCTCCTTGCAGAACCTTGGCAAGGCAAGGAAATGACATGAAAAGACTCTGCTATAGAGTGAGTCTGGCACAGGTAGGAGCTTTCAAACCGCACAATCTTCTCCCCATCTAAAAAAAACTCCTTCGACAGTGACGTCTGGGACATCTGTGAGCCATTGCTGTTGAGCACAGTGAAAATTTGTGTATATATATATATACATGGTTTAAGCTTTAAGATAAAGTAGAATATCCTAAATGTCTAGAGGGGGATATTGCTATCAAAGTATTGAGATTATCACACCTTGAGGTAAGATAAAATTGCATATGTTCAGGTTTAGATGTTGACTATGTTTTGATTGATAACATATCTTTTTAAGTACATTGAGTAAGTACAGATTTTAATTGGTCAGCATATTATGGCCATAAATGCTTTAGGTTTCACTGTTTAATAAACTTGGTCTTTCTAAGCAAGGAAAAACAGTCGAACTAATAATCATTGGACCTCCTTCAAATAGTCATTGAATAATAAAGTCAGTGAGAAGTAAATCTCACACAACCTTAGTGGGAATGGTCAAACGAATTAGACTGGTTCTGATGGAAAGAGCCAGCTAGGCGGAGAATGTGGACCAGACCATGAAAGGGCTATGCTGTAGCCACATGATGGGCTCTGTAGGTCAACCAAATCCATCCATTGATCTCCTGAGACCCAACCCCATTCTTCCAACTTTGTTCTCAGCAAGTCCTTTGTCAGTCAGAGCTCAACCCAGCCTCATCACAATTTAGGGAAGTCATTACTGAATCCATCACCAGTCATCATCCTAAAAAGCAGAAAGCCTGAATCATTGGCATATCCTTTCTGAGACTAGGATAAAAGAATAGGAGAGATGAATGATTGCTGTTACTTTTTCCTCTGTCCACTTTTCCCTTGATGCTCAATTTAATCAAACCATGTTGAGTTAAAGAGGATTAAAGTAGTCTAAGATTAATTCCTTAATAAATCAGATAACATTTGTAACAAGGTTTTTATACATTTGGGGTATGGATAAACTCTTCTGGAGGTTGAGAAAAAAAATAGTCGCCTTTACCTTTTTAGGCTCTAAGAGTGGAGCTGGAAGTTATTAGAGATCAGGGGTATTTATTGATGAGGAGACACTCTAACTTGGAGAGGCTGGTATTCGGAAAAATGATGTCATCTTTTTCAGACAGCTTTTGAGAAGTCTGCACATCTCTTATGTGATTGTTAGGAGCTTTGATAAAAAGAAGTATGATTTATTTATGTTTTTAACCTTTTCCATTTCCCATTTCATCCTTTAGATTTTAGGTTAATGACTTTCTTCTTTCAGTATTGTGGATGCATTAGGTGTGGCACAGGGTAAAACACACATTCTGCAAATTCATCATTTTTTGAGGCTATGAATATTAACAAAATTACTGACTTTCAGGAAAACAGAAGGGAAGAATATTATTTATGTTGTATAAACTCTTGAAATTGAGTATATATACTTCTGAATTGCTCTTAACCTTAGGAAAGCAATTTTGAGTGTTTGAAGACGGTTTATACTATTTAAAAAATTTTTAAATAGAATTTATTTATTTCTAAAACATTTTGAGGCATTTCATCATCAATCTTGTAGAAACTAAGATCATTAACAATCTTTTAAGTCCAGGAATCCCATGGGCCCTTGTTAGTAAAAGAAGGAAAATGTTGATTTATTGCTTAATTCAATCATAACACGTTTTCTCATCTCAAGGGAAAAAAATGACTTATAAGTATGAGCATACTCAGTTTCATATACTGATAAAAAAGAACAGAACATAAAGATAAAATAGGACTTTTCATTAAAAAACACATTGCTTTCTCCGTAATAAAACACATCCAGGTTCAGACATTAAGCCCCTGGGCAAGGGGCTTAATTTCTTTATATTCCTGGTTTTTTTGTTTGTTTGGTTTTTTTTTTCTTTTTTTATCTGGAAAATATTACTTGGAGGCTTGAGATAATGTTTGTAAAGTGTCTGGCACTGTGTCTGTCCCAGAGTCATCGGTCTATACGTATTAGTTATTTTTTTCTTACTTGCAATTTATGCTATGTTGTTCAATTTTAAGTGGCCATAACCACCTTTAATCTTTTTTAAATGGGCAGGAATAACATAATATGTTCATTGTGTGGTAGCCACAGAAATGGAGAACGACCCTTTGATGTAGCATCACCTATTCTATTCTTATCTCACAAAATCTACATCCTCTACTGAACTGGAAAAAGGGAACTGACTAAGGGATGGGGGAGAGGAAGTGTCCTAAACTGGGGGATGGCTCAGACAAACTTCTTAGAGGGTAGGATAATCATATATCGGCTTTGCCAAGAACAGTTAGGGCTCATGCCTGCTGTTTTGGCATAAGTCCTTATATTTCCTCTTGAGACAGCATAGAGACGGGACTCGGCTCCATTTCCTTAACCACCAGATCCAGCACCACCCAGCTTAGCTGCTTTCCAAAGTGGAGATAAGCAACTTTCCAACCGCAAAACTTCCCTAAGGAAGTTGGCCGGCACATGCACATGTGCACATAGCCCTGAGTTGACTGCCATAGGACTTTTCTTGGGGTGTCAGCAATGAGCAGCACCGCCATTGTAGGCCTACCAAGCATGCGCTAGATCTTCGGCATCAACTACGTCTGCGCAAGCACCATAACCAAGAAGAAATGAGCTGATCTTCCCCAGCTGAAGTCAAGCCCTCCCCCACACTAACATAAATAACGCCCCAGGTGTTCCCTTGGGGAGGCCAAACCAGAGAACTTATCTCACCATGCTGTCTCCCTTGGGCTCCAGCATAAGCCCCGATAAATCTTGTCTGAGCTTCAAATTTGGCCTCTTGTCAATTTCTATTATGTAGAGAGCCTAAGAACCCAAGGTCGGTAATAATCTTACACAAAAGTGTTCTGGTTGGACAATAAAATTTATGGTCAAGCTAATGATCACTCCACTGGGATATCTCTGGAAAGAGGACAAGATGATACTGACTGACTCAGGGGCTTTGGAAGAAACCAGGAAACCGTTGTTGAGGTCTTGGTGGAAAAGTCGGCCAATGTCATCTTACATAAAAGACTTTTTCAGTGTCTCAGTCCAATAAAAGACTTAAATTTTCTCATAATTTTATTAAATATGAAAAAAATATAGCTTTCTAAGCACAGTCTGATTAATTAGCTCAATTGGGACTTAAGTCTCTAGTTTTCTTAATTTCACTATGTTAGAGTTAAAGAGATGACCAAATAAGGCATGGCCATGAAAGAGTTGCTTTTTTGGGTTCATTGGGGTGACTGAACCTTAGTGGAGGTCACTGGCTTTTAGAGTCTGGTCCTCAGCTGTGCAGAACCACAAACTGGATTTTCTAAGGCCTCTTGGAGCCCAAAGGCTGAGTAGAGCAGGGAGAGAACTGCTGGCTTCAAGGACGATGAAAATAACAGCTAACAAGTGTCGAGCACTGTTCTAGGCACTGAATAAGTCATTTGATCTCTTTTGTTTTAAAAACGTAGGATGTAAAGCAGAGTTTTTTCCTGGGGAATGTCCTGTTTTAATCATGTAGCAGATGCTTAAGGCCATGTGTCATGTTGTGCCAGGCTTATTTAGTTTCTAAAAAGATGTACATACATTTCAAAAAGGCAAAAAAGAAACTTTAAATTACACGTTTTCTAAAGTAAATGCTCTAGGTAAAGGGAGTTTTGAGGGGAAGTCTCTTTCCTTATTTTGAAAAGAGAGAATTAAGCCTGTTACTTTTTATTTGTATTTGTTCCTACACCACTTAGATCTGGCAGCCGATTTTAGAAATAAAGACACAACAAAACAAAAAATTTTGTTTTCCTAGCCAGAGGAATGTGATTTGATGGTTTTGGAGAAATGGGCTTGTTGAAAATGCTCTCATATGTTCTTCTCTGAATTTTGGACAATCTCAGTTCAAATCCACTGGAGTAAGGGAGATTTTTCTCTACCCACAGTCAGTCTGTGATAAGCCTGCTTCAGATCTTTGGTTCAAAGTTCCCTCAAAGCATTATCCAAAGGATGAATCTCTTCTTCCCCTAGCTCTGAGGACTCATACTCTGGGCTAATAGGCAAACCCTTAGAATGGTTACCGAATCCCATGGAGCTATAACAAAAGAGTCGAGAGATGATGAAATCAACTTAGAACCACAGACTGTTGAAGCCCAAGGTGTCTAAAAGAACATACAGTCCAATATTCACCTAAGAGCACACTGATGCCCAGCCAAGGTAAGTGTGTGTCTGAAGTCACCTAACTCACAAGTTAATGTCTAGAATAGAATAGGGGAGACAAGTAGATTATTTCTTCTCTTACAGAGAAGCTCTGTGCCAAGATACCCTGTCTCTGTTGTCTAGTGGTTGTAGAATCTAGCAAAAGGCACAGAAATGCCATGTCAGAGCAATTGCACTTGGGATTCATTGTTCTCTCAGCTGCACATAAACTACTTCCTCGCCTACTATTATGTAAAGCAAGCATGATGAAGTCACTTTGCTGGTGGTAATTACAGAAGACAGTGACATCAAGGAAGAGGCTCTATCTGATTTTGAGGGGCCTAATTTTTAAAAGGTGAAACTAGCGAAAGAAACTTCTATAGCATTAAAAATCTGGAAAAGCTTGAGGTATATCACTTATCTACCTCTTTCATTTTGCAGATGGGAAAGTGGGTGGAGAGAACATGTAGGGTGAACAGCCTTAAAGGATTAGAAATCGACCTTGGCTTATAGATCAGACCATTCCAAAAAATCTGGTTGTTTGACTTCACTTGAACCATATTTGTTTTTTCCATCGGCAGTTCACTCTCAGGTGAAGTTTGACATGCATGATGCAATATACGTGAGCTCTGAAGCCCTCTCGTGTTGTAACCATGTCATATGCTGTGCTACTCTGGACCAAGCTTATGCAAGGCATCCCAGCCTTCATACCCACTCTAGGAGAAGACACGTCTGGTTGGTTATAGGAAGACTGTAAGATTTTATGGGGCTAAATGCGCATCATGCAGGGCTCCCAATATCTGGAAATGATTGACACTGCTAGTTTTCACATTGTCAGTAATTCATAGACTGCTTCTAGCACATTCATATTTAGAAAAACAAAGGAAATTTAGAAATTTTTTTTCTCTTTCAGATTTCTTTAATTTACATGTTTTGGGAAAATACTGGCTCCCTTCTCCAATTCTTCAGTTGTTATCTACTGCAATGAATCAGCTTGAATGTCTCAAGTCATATTATTCCCTTTTTCTTTCCAATATGATGGGAAAAATATAAGCTGCCCCAAGCATATCACAATGAGAAATACTAGGGAAAAATTGGACGAAATGGTTTCTGTGAAGGAGTGGTTGACATTTACAACATGCTTACTATATGTTAGGCACACAGATGTATTTGAGGCTTTCACACAATGTTTGCCTCCTCAACTATTCCCTTTCTTTACTTTGGAAATGGCATCAAGCTCTTCATAGTTGAGTGTTATTTATTCATCCAGGGGAAGTTCATTTTCCTTGGGCTAATGCTATTGTGTTTACCATTGCAGGGTTTATTGGGTGGAACTCTTTTCCATGTTTGCCTTTGCATTTTGCATCTTGGACTTACAAAATGAACTCATTCCCAGACATTTAAGATGCTCTTCTTCTTTATTCCACTCAAATATTTCTCTCTGAATTTTGGACCTTTTGCTACAAAAAGCATCTTTATTTAATAGGCAGATTTGAAAAATTTTAAACAGATTTTAAAAATAAATTTTTAGAAATTTTTAAAAAATTTTATGAAGCACTCGTTTACCTTTTTGCCAGTCATCGTCATCACCTAGACCACTTTTGTGTACACAGCAAAATGTAGGCAGATGTCAGAAAATAAAACAGTAGCCAATATTTGAAGGCTAATGTCTAGAATGCATTTTAAAAGCAATTAAAACTCCTGAACTCAAACTTTAATTCTACTGAGCTACTTTTGTAACTTACAGAAGCAACTTGATTTTCTCTTAACTCAGCCTTAAAACCGCCCCTGCCCGTCTGCCATGCACAGTTGAGTACCACTGAGGTTTCTGTTGCATTATTTCTGTTATGGGATCTGCCCTTCTGCTGAGTTAGTCAATATTTCATCTCTTATTTCAGTTTTCTGTCTTTCATACAAACCCTAACCCTGGTGTTTTGTCAGCTTATCTGCTCCCTGTTCCTCTGAAAGGGCTAAGGAAAGAGAGAAGGAGAAAGGCAGATCCAAGTTGCTATCTAGTCTCATCAATCTTGGCAAGCCCTTCTTCCCTTACTAAACATAAAATCCCATACCATTAGTGTTTCTTAAAATGAATCTCAATGTTAATAGTTTTATTTAGAAACAAAAAAAATTTTTCTGGTCAAATAAACTTGGGAACTGCTGACTTAAAATGAAATGTTTCTTTATTGCAGACCTTCTCCAAGCTTTTAAGATGCTAATATGCATGTGAATCTCTTACGGGGTGATGTAGTATACAGTATTTCCCAAACTTATTTTACTGCAAAACTTTTTTTTTCCCTTGGAAGCACATTTTGGGACAAATGTTTTATGGAATATAACTTGTTAAAACTCATTTTAATTTTTCTTTTTTCTTTAGCTCAGTATTTTCCAGATTTCAGCCATACAATTATCACCCTCATAATTTCACCAACAATTTCCTTTAAATCAACTTACTTTTTTCCTTAAATAAATTTATTTGAAAAGGTAATGACTGTGAATGGGAACTAAGAATTATTTGCCATAAATAAAAAATAACCATGAAAGAAAGTAGAATAGAACAATGTTACTCATAAAATAACTTTAAAAATTAAACTAAAAATAAATAGTGGAATGCAGACGATAATGTATAAAATTGATCATAACAATACATGCTTAAGAATGAGTCCCTCTTGAGAAAAATGGACCCAATAATAATCAAATAATAAAAGCAATCTGGTCATTGTTGTTTATTTTGTATGATTATGAGCATTTTGTATGATTATGAGGAGTCATTACTGAGAACGTTCTGTTTTTTGGTTGATAGAGATTCTCATTTTCTTTGTACATATAGTCAAATAGGCCAAAAGTTAGTTAAGCACTTTCTGAGATAGAGTTGGATACTAAGAACTGATTGAATTTTTTTTTCTTTTGGCAGGCATTTGATTTTTTACCTTGTTATTTTTTTCCTGTTTAATGAAAAATCTCAAACACAGAATATAGAAAAGAATACCACAATAAAAATGCAAATATCCATCTCTTACAGTCAACAAATATTAACATTTTAAAAATATTTCCTTCACTTTTGGCTGACTTATTTTTATATAAAATTTTATTTATATGATATTTATTATTGCTGAACTATTTTAAAATAAATCAGTGACATCATGATGCTTTATTCTTAAAATTTTCAGCATGCATCTCCAAACACAATATTTTCCTGCATAGCCACAATACGGTTATCTATCATACCTAGCAAACAATAATAATTTCTCAATATCATCCAATATTCAGCTTATATAAAAAACTTTTGTTCAAGAAAACAAAAGGTTTTTTTAAGAAGCCACTGAATGATCTCTAGATGATCTTCTTTTGAGAATGTCAAGTTATTTGGTACTACGCAGAAAGTGATGGAAAAAAGTATTTATCTGTTCTCCGGCTCCATTTAATCTGGGGAAATACTGATGAAGTCCTTTTGTAAATATTTTCAGTATCACTTTAAAACATTCAAGATATTTTTAATGAGTTTTTCAGATTAGTTGCTAAGTAAAACATTTCACTTACATAAAGATTTTCAATATTTGTTGGTGGATAAAGTAGAGAAACAAGATTAGAGAAGGTTAGAGAATGTGGACCTGGAGGTGCTATGTCTGTTAGATGGAAATAATAAAATAAATAACAATATGTTGAGCGCTTAACATGTGCCAGGCACTAGGCTACATATTTTATATCTATTATATTTTATTTCATTCTCAAAACATTCTATGAAATAAGTACTGTATTGTTTTCAGGGTGACTGCATACAGTTGGGCAAGGGGGTAAATGGAGCCAGAAATCCAGTTTGTGCCTCCTCTGCAAACTCTGTGTCCACCAGGAGGTTTGAGGGTCTTTTCCTAATTTATAGTGGTGTCATGTGTGTTGGCTGCAGCCATGCGTTTTATAGCTGAGAACATCTGAGGTGTAGGACAAGATTCAAATCCATGTCTCTTTGTATCAAGAATTGTACTCTTAATCACCTTTCCCTGCTGCCTTCTGGAAAACTGATCTAGGATCAAAATTGTTTATGAGGGCAATGGAGAGAAAGATCCTGAAAAAATCTTGGGGAAACTATAGAAGAACCATGATTCTTAAATACAGCTGTGGCAAAATGAGCTTCTCTGTCATGGTAAACAAAGGGCCTTTCATGCGTACTGTAGCCAGGATATTACGCAGTGAGAGGTGATCGGTTTTAGAAAGGAAGAAATCTATCTTTGTCTTTGCTCCACACTAAAGAACATGAAGGCTTGGAACAAATGAGATTGCCTGTGTGGATTTGGGGACAGGCTAGTGAATGAGGAAATGCCAGCTTCCTCTTTGGGAGAAACTGCAGGAAAGGAGAGGGGAGATAAATGTTAATTCCAGGAGATAGAGGCATGCTCTAGGGAATAGTCAAAAGGTGTTTGCACTGCTTTCTGACCTCTCAGGATCATGACTAGCTAAGTCAGGAAGCTTCTAATGATAGTCAGAGGTTTTACACTTTCCCAGCCAGGGCATGACAGACAGAAAAAAAAAACTAGTTTACTTTGATCAAAACTCGAAACACTCAAGTGTTGCATTCTCTTGTACCTCCAAATAATGGAATATTGTTTTTGCTTAATTTTAAGTTTCTTCTTGCTATTTTAAAAATGGCTTTAATTCTTTAAACACCGACCACGAATCACGCATTCTACTGAGAGCTGTACTAGCATTATCTAAATTTATTTGATTTTTACAATAATTACATGAGCAAGATAGCATCATCTGGTTATATAAGTGAAGAGACTGAATTTTCCAAGGTCATACAGTTAGAAAGTAATGAGAATTAGAGTTCAATCTCAGACTGGCCTGATTCAAAAGTCTGTATTCATGCCCATGATATTATGCTGCCTTCCTTTGGGAGATCTGGGGGAAAAAACTCTTTGGTTTTCATTTGAGGGAGCTCTGAAGCTAAGGAAGGCTATTAAATTTTGTACAACCATTATCTGTTGATTAAGTAGTAGGTAAGAGAAAGAAAATTGGGAGTGATTGCCTCTTAAAAGGAATAAAAAGAGAAGAAGGGCCACTGTGACTGGAGAAGTCTACAAATGAGATGTGAGATCTGGAACAGAAATTACACTTCTATTAATAGAGTTCAATAGGGGAAAGACCCCTTCAAAAGGCATCCTGACCATATGTGGACAGATGTTTATCGAGTCGGAAGTGTCTGGAGGACCAACATTTTAGTTTTAACCTAGAAGGGAAATCAGACAAGGAAGGCTCTATTTCCTTCCTCCTTCCATTTTCTTTCTTCTACTTCTTTTTTCTTCATTTTAGCTTTATCGAGGTATAACTGACATATTAAGTTGTAAGATATTTAAAGTGTACATTGTGATGGTTTGATATAGGTATACATTGTGAAAGGATTCCCCCATCTAGTTAATTAACAGGTCCATCACCTCACATATTTACTTTTTTGTGTGTATATGAGAACATTTAAGTTTTACTCTCTTAGTAAATTTTAATTGTAAAAAACAATGTTATCAACTATAGCCACCATGTTACACATTAGATCCTTAAACCTCATTCATCTTACAGCTCTAAGTTTGTACCCTTTTACTCACTTCTCCCTATTTCTGCCTCTACCTCCACCTCCACCCTGGAAATCACTTTTCTACTCTTTCTATGAGTTTGGCTTTTGTTTTGTTTTTGTTTTTGTTTTTAAAGATTCCACATATAAGTGATACTATGCAGTATTTTTGTTCTCTGTCTGTGTTATTTCTAGTAGAAGGTCCTCAAAGTCCATCTGCATTGTCACAAATGGCAGACTTTCCTTCTTTCTGATGGCTGAATAGTATTTCTTCTCCCTCTACTTTCAACTATGGCATAAAATAAGCTTGAGGATGAGTTAGAACTAATTTTCTGGAGGACTTTTGACACCCTGTTAAGCTATTAGAGACAGTTATGAGAGTTAGAATAGGCAATTATAAAAACAGAAAGCTTTATCTAAAAAGACAATAAGGGAAACATTTGTTTTAAATAATACACAAAAGTCTACAGCTGAAGTTGTTTAATAAACATTTTCATTGTAATATGAAACAGCGACATAAAAAAAAAAGAAGACTAAAGATTTTTTCCCTTATTCCTAAATCTCAGGGCTCAGAAAGAATTCCAAACAAATCTCAGTTCCCCATCTCATGATCTTGGGCAATTTCTTAACTAAAGACTTATTTCATCAACTTTAAATGTGGTAATGATGGTACTTAATTCTTGGAGCTTTTGTGAGAATTACATGAGATCCCATGGAAGCACTTAAGCATTTGGCAAATGTTGGCTCTAAGAAAGTTGTGTTGTTTCTACTGTGTAGTCATAAGCAATCTCTCTCTCTTACTATCAGGTGTCAGCATATCTAAATTTCCAGGGTAGTTTCTCTGAGATTAATTCAACAAATACTTATTGAGCACTTACCATAGGTAAAATACTCTCTTATACAATGCTTGAGCTAGAAAGCTGAGTAAGACAGTCTTTGATCTATTGCAAACTCTGGCTGAATTAGACAAGAAGTATGTTATTTGGCTGGCATGTTTTTGTTTTGTTTTTCTTCTTGATTTTAAATTGATTTAAATGTCTTTTGGTGTGGTATATATACTTTGTATTTCACCTTACCACTCCCTTCTCTCATATTATATTCAGCCCAATTATGTTACTTTCCTGGTCCTGAAAGACATTTGAGATGTAGACCCTTGGCCTACTAATGAGTTGAGTGAAGAATAATGCAGACTAGAAGAAATACTATCTTGAGAGCTGAATCTTTACAAATGTGCACTAACGGGAGAGAGGTAACCTGAGGTGAAACTAATTTGGCCTATTTAATAGTTTTGCTGAGGCCTACACAGATCTGTCTCTGTTATAAGCTACATAAAATTGTTTCCTGTTCTACTCACTGAAATTTCCAAAAAGTTACAAAATAAAGAAAAAAAACACAAACTGCTGATTGGTTTCTAAAATCTTCCAGATGAAAAGGCCAAATAGTGAAGCATACTAATACTTACAAAATGAAGCTTTGTATGGGAGATACTAAAAGTAGGAATTGCTATAATGGGCTGGAAAATAATGGTATAAGCCCAGTGCTAGAGCTCTGATTTCAACAGCCGCAAGGAAGATAGTTTACCTTCACAATCATAAAATCTCAACATTGGAAGGGATATAGACTTTATAAATGGGGAAACTGAGTAAATAAATTACTAAATGACTTGTCCCAGGTCCTGCAGATTGCAGAAAATAGAAATACAGAAATAAAACCCTTGTTGCCCAAATTCTAGTCGCTGTTTTCACACTATATAATGGAAACAGAATATTTTTGGCTTAAGTAAGTCAAATTCTTGGCTTATATGACCTATAGTTACCAATAATTCTCACTTCATTTCTTTCTGAAACATGTTTTTGGACCTTGAAATTTAGGGGAGGTGACTGTACATGTAACAAAGATTTAGCTTCAACTAACACTTAGGTTGTGTATCCACAGGAAAAGTAAAATAAAAACTTCACTTTGTCATTTGAGCAATTCAGGGGAAAATAAAAATAATGTGCCACTGAAGGAAAAAAAAAAGGGTGCTCAAAATTGATTTTTTACATCAATTCAACCTATGGGTCTTTGCCCAGTTTCTCTCTATTCTTTGTATAAGTGGAACCAAGAGTCATAAAGATAAATTAGGATCAAACGATATGACTTAATTCAGAGATTTCATCTCTCAGTAGAGAGCTTGAGAATAAACAAATCCATTCTGTAAGGTGCTGTTGTAGTAGGCTCCAATTCAATTTTTCACTCTTCTGAAACAAGCTACCACATAGCACGAAGTGTGGAAGGTTTGGGTTATCTTTAGAGCACTCACTACTCTTTGAAGTTTGTTCCTCAGTTCATTCAATCTTTAAACATGTAATTGCTGGTGTCAAGGGGGGTGTTTATGTGTGAAAATGAATATGATGAAAACAGTTGCTCTTAAGGAGCTTATAACTTACTAAATGGTGAGAAATCAGATTAACATAGGTATTTCTATGCTAATTTCTATAAAAGCAAAAGAAATCAGTTATAAAAAGTATTAGGGAAATCAGAGAAATCTTCACAAAAGAGATTTAATTGGTATTGGGTTTGAAGGATGAATAAGATTTCTTATAAACCTTGACTCACATAGGTATCTCTACTTAGAATGGCCATGCTATATTTTGGCTTATAAAAAGTAGTGAATGAATAATTATTTTAACAAGTGTTGAAAGCCTACAATGTTCTATAAAAATCTCTTTCACCCTTTGCAGTTCAGTTAATGGTATGATCTTATCTGAGCTTTATAACAGCATCTCAGCAAAATTTTTTTCCTTGTTTGCATTTCTAGTCTACTTAATTCATGCTGATTACTTTGTATAAACCACATACATAGAATTGTGTATATTTTTGTATATGTTATATTTATCTACTTGATTTATAAGTTCCTCCAGGGCAGGTATAGATTATGTATACTATTTAAATTCAGACCAGCACTTAGTACAACGTAGGAGTTTAAGAAGAATTTATTGAATAAAATGGCCCAGGTAATTGTCAAATCTTTACTTTGTGTGTGTGTGTAGAAATAGTCTATGTCTATGTTTTTTCCTTTATTTTTGTTTTTATGAGACATACCACCACCATGGCCAACCTGCTACATCCTATATTTCAGATGGTTGAAAATAAAATGGTCAGATAGATAGATCTTGAAGTTCTTATTCTTCGTAATGTCTCCTGGGCATAACCTAGTCTATCTTAATATCTAGTTTTTCTGAAAATAATTTTGAACTTTATGTAAAACTATTTTATAAAGACAATAAAATTTAACCTTAGTAGAAAAGGTTATAAAGATATATCATTTTGAACTGGTTTCAATATTTTGGTACAATATATTTGTGTTAGCTCTAACATCTTTTAAAATCAGAAGACTTTGGAGATTACAAATTGAATGAGTTTGTGCAGAAGACTGCTCAGGGGCTGAAAGAATAGAGCACCTCATCATTTTCCACACTTACCTATCAGTTCAAACCTTTCCTTTGTCATATAAAAGTTACTGAGGTTAATAGGCTGGCTTTGGCTTTGTTCTCCAATTTGCCAGAGGTTTAAAGTCAGAACCTGAAGGATGCCTATGACATACATTACTGAATCTGTCTAAATTCTCTCCGCACAGAGATCCACCATGCAAATAAGACAGCTTCAGAAGCTCAGCTTCATTGGCTCAGAATCCAATGGGATACCATTAAGCATTTTGAATAATAAAAGCTAACGAAACTTAGAATATATGTTGTCATTTTTCATGCTCAAGAACCTTAAGAGGAAGGTGCTTTTACTATCAAAGAGACGAGAAAATTGAGGCTCAAAAAGTTTCTGTAAATTGCCCAAGGTCACTCTGTCGTTGAGTGATAATGATTTGTACCCAGGCTGTCTGACTCTATGCCCACAACATTAATCCCCAAGTTATTTTGCCTTTGTGGAAATTCTACTTCCCACTTTTACCTGACATTTCGAGAATATGCTCACCCTCCTCTGAGAAAATAGACTGACCATAGAAATAGATTCAATGATGGGTTCTAGGTTTTACTAAAAGTTGGTTCTTGGACTTTGATGAAATATTCTGGTGTAATTAAGTGCTACATAAATATTTCCTGAATAAATAAATAGCATGTTCCTAGGTAGATCCCTTCTTTATTAAACTCCTCATTGCAATTTCATTAAATCCTCAGTTGGATTCAGGATTGAATATTTAATAGAGTCTAAGAGAATATTCCCTTCTTTTACTCAAATGCTACTTAGAAAAAAAAAGCATTTGGATATGAGTATTAGCAGGGTATTTCCTATGCTCTCTATTGCATTTGTAAAATGCCTATTAATTTTCCACAATCCACTAGCATTTTAAGAGCTGTTAGACTGTGATTACATAGCAATTTACTTGCTATCTTTCCCTTTCCATCAACAATGCCAATGCATAATTAAACAATGTGCTCTGGAGGAAAGACGATTTTGAGTAAGAAGTAAAAGTAAGATATTGTCTCAAGAAAAGAGCACAGAAATCAATTTAAATTCCAAGTTAATGTTGGTATTTAATGTCAGTATATACTTTGGCAAGGGAATCTAACTTGAATAATTTGTTTCTGCAGTGCTTTTAATTTATTCATAGTATATTGTTATTGAAGTCTAAAGATATGTTTCTAAGCCATAAAATCTTAACGTATTACATGAAGTAATTAGAAAAAAATAATAATCATTTAATTATTTAGATGTAACAATTTAAAAAGTGACAAAATTTCTCATCAGGATTCACAAAGGTGATATAGATATATATATAGATATACATATATATATCAAATACCTTAATATAATATTTAGGGCTTTGGTTTTTTGTTCCTTTTTTTTTTTTTTTTTTTTTGCTGTAGATAAGACACAAACATTCTCAGTAAGTAGCAGGCACAGGATGAGCAGATGCAAATTAATCTAAATCCCCAGGAAGTCATTCTGACACTAGTTTCTTTGGCATTTTCTCATTTCATAAATAAATGCATCCTATTATATTTATTTACATTTAGCTGCAGGCTAGTAGAGAAAACTTATTTAACAAATATCATGCTAAATTCTGCCTGATAATTTGGCAGTGCACATCTCACAAGGCAAGGCAGCTATAAGCTATAAACATCAGGCGCAGAGAAACTAAACACAAAACACCATCAACTACTCTGTTGTCGTGGCTATATTCTACAGATCATGGGTTGGAGGGAAAATTTTAGAAATTTCTCTATTTTTCTTTCCCATAGCTTTTCACACTGATAACTTTGGTCAATACTGCTTTCATTCATAAGAACACTTACCCTTAGAAACAAAGCAATTGTTTACCAGGAAAAGAGAGCATAAGTATCCTATTTTGGTGTTGGGATCTGCTGGTTGGTGAACTCTTTAAGTTCCTCACTGTCTAACCTGATTCCAAATGCCACAGAGCTCTGGGCAGCATTTTCCAATCTTCTTTGGTCAAATCTAGGTACCCAAGGCATGACAAGAGAAAATGAATCTAGAACAAAAGATAAATACTTATGAAGAAACCTGGTACCGTTTAGGGTCTACTTCATAGACATTAAAAATTCAATTTCTCCTTAGAGTAAAAGTGAGCAACCCTGGGGAATGATTCTACTGGACCCTGGGCTCTAGAAAAGGCAGTTTTTCCAGGCAAAAGTCTGAGCCTTCTATTATAATTCTTGCATCTCATGACATCACATGCTAAACTTTCAACATTTGGGGCCCATCCAATATCCATTCTGAGAAGTGTCTCTTCCTTCAGCAGAGTAAAATTTCAGGGTTCTAACTCTTGCCTTTGTGTAATAATTTTAAGGAGTTTTGCATTTTACCGTTCAATGAAGGACTGATTTTTATAACAAAAACATAAAACAAAAATACCCTCTAACTCCACCCTCCATGTCAGTGGGTGTACCTAAGAATAGAATAAATCCCTGAGGCTCAATACACACTAAATCTCTATAGTTTCAGAAGTTGTGACATGGGCATATTAGTATCCTCCAAAAGTCATGAAAACATGAGGAATTGCATAACTGTGGTTAATCGCATAGTGTTTTTCTTTGTGTATACTTGATATACGATGTTTGGAAAGTAAACATCAGACTTACCTACAGGAGGATAATCACTGAGGCAGTGATTATCTGTTACTTTACGTAGATCATTTTTCAAAGTTGTCATTAAAATGTAGAATTCTATTTATAATGCATAGCGGAAGCCTGTTATTTCAAAGAATCCAGTGGTATCTCAACACCATATATACCAGTTTTCCAAAGTGAAATTCCAGCAATATAAGGCATTTATAATAAATAGTTCTCTCCTAGAGGCCTATAAGGAGATATTAAACTCTCAAAGGTCTTAAGCATCCTCAGCTGATTGTAAAGCTGAGACACAGGCCTGGCCTGGGTTTTCTATGTTCATCTCCCCTCGTTAAAGTGACCTGCATTACCAGGTTCAAGTCTAGGCCTGTGGCAACTCCATTTGAAGTATGTCAATGTTGAAAAATGGGTGTGAGGTGGTGGGGCAGGGGTAATTATGGAAGTAATTATCCATATTTGAAGGGCTCCAAGTCATTCATTTGAGGCAACCAAAAGTGTCCGCTCTGAATTCTATAATTTGGCTGTCAGTTTTTTTCAAGAAATTCATTCTATATACACCAATTGAGTTCCTTTCTGCAGAGTCTTGATTTGAGTACTGAAGGAAACATTAAGTTACAGAAACATGAGCTGTTTTAGTTAGCAGTCCCTACTGTTCCTGTTTTAGTAGCTGTGGCCATTTGGAGTTCTGCGGTGAATGAAATGAAAGATTCTTAAGAGATTTCGTTGACTCAATTTTCTCCTAAGCAGAGGAGCTGGGTATTGCTCATCTCCAAGCCAGTGTATTAGTGTATTACAATATCTTGAACACTCATCTTCCAGTTCTTCCACCAATTTTCTCTCTCTTCATACCGTGGCAATCCATATATTAAAAAAAGAAAAGAGGCGGGTTCAGATCCATCTTATCCAGAAATCTTGTCACATCCTGAGATTTTTCTATAATTTGCAAAACCACCAATAGGTTTAGCATATTGGCCTGACTGATTCTCATCGGGGAGGTGATACTAAAGGTAGTTTTTAAAGCAATTATTTGGGACTACAAGAAGAACATTATATAAATGTCTGACCATTCCCAGCCATTCTACCTTGTGGAGCCTTGGCAGAAAGCAGGAAAGAAGGGAGGTTTGAAAGTTCTTTGCTATCTGGCTTATTCAGCTTTTATTCTGATATTATAATTAATATCAGTCCTCTGTAGAATTTTGAATGTTATTTCTTAATAATAATTTCTAACCCATTTAAGAGAGTTCAGTTTAGTGTGAGTGGCTGCAAAGTCACAAGCTAATTAACCCGTTCTCTTGTTTAATTTTGGGAAGTTTCCACATGCAGCTTCCATTGCAAATGGAATATTATATGTTTCATGAAGGAATGATAGAATATTCTGCATGAGACTTAGGTCTGTGTCTCATTTGCTTTCCAACCAATTCAGAATTTTTTTCGGCCAAGGACTTTAGAGCTCATGTTAATTTTTTTTTGGCATCACTAGTAAAGAAAGATCAGTTTCATTGTCTACCAGTGTTTTAAAACTAATTAGCCTTTTTGATCTCAATGAGTAAATAAGCTCTTTTAATATAATTTATTAACTCGATTATTTCATTGTCCTTTTAAAAAAGAAAACAAACAAACAACAGACTGAGAGAGTATGTCATACACTGAACAACAGTTTGCATAGATTGGGAAGATTTTAATCTAATATTTAACTAGCCAAGGGGTTTCCATTTTGGAATTTTGCACACGTACCTGGGTATTAAACAGGGCGGGCTCTGTTCTTCTCTCATGTCCCTGAGAGGGTTGGGAGAAGAGTGTCATGGCAAAATTTGTATCATTATCTTGATTTTTAGCTTTCTTTCCATTTGATAATTATATTTTATGTATTATATTTTACTTTTTACGTAGATTCTCAGAGCATTAAAAGAGATGTTTACATATGATACAGTTAACATTTCTTCTAAAATACCAAGTATATAAGAAAACTAAACATTGCATATCACATATTTAGCATTTATGCCCTGCCTCTTTCCTAATAGTAGAACAAATATATTATAGGGACATTAAATTAATGATAGAATTGGACATTATATGAGAAAAACTATAGTTAACCAGCCGTGCACAATATTTAGCTTTGCAATGTTATCTGCCGTTTCTCATATACTCAATTTATTTAAAGTTTTGTTATTTTATTTCTGTCCCTTCTCCTTTCTTTAATATTTTTTTGCTTTTCTGGCTGTTTCTTCTTCTGACTCTTCTTACCCTAGTCTAGGCTTCTGCATTCTTCTCACCTGTGAGGACTCCCTTGTTTTGAAGAAGGGGCACAGATCAACAATTCAAAAGCAAAGTTATGATTTTGGTAGCCGTCCTCAGATTTTACCGGTTACAGATATTATCTCTCTACAATTTTACCCCATTCCTTACTTTCTTTGTTCACTTGGCATTAGCCTTCTTTAAGTTCTACAAACAGTCTGCGCATATTCCTGCTTTCAAGGTTTACCTATGTTGTTTCCTCCTTTTCATCTTTTTCCTCTAGTTTAAATATCACTTCCTAAGAAAGGCCTTCACTAATCATTAAAAACGTTACCCTGTTATACTTTAAGATGAACTTTGTGCTCCTTCCTAGCCCTTATTAGAATGTGTCATTTTGTTTTTCAATTCTCCTACTTTTTTCTGTCATACTAGAATACAAATTTTATGAGACTGGGGATATGTTTGAATTGTTCATTATTGCATCTTTATGACAGTTCAGAGTCTGGCACATAGTAAATACTCAACAAATACATGTTGAAAAAATATAATAGTTGCCATAGCAAGTTATTTCATTCAGTTAGCATGATATACATCTTTAACATAGTTTACTATATTAGGAATTAGTATGACTTGAACAACATGGTAAATTTATTGAATTTGTGCTCAGTAGAGTAGAAGTTCAGGAACTAAATTGTTCATTTCTCTCTGTTAATGTGAATTTAAGTTATTTTATAAAAAATGTGAATATTCTTTCTTAATTAAAATGGCAGCACATATTTCTTATAGAAACTTTAGAAAACAGGTGTGATGAAGAAAGTATAAAACTACTGACCATTAGTCAGTCATCAGCAATAAGTTCTGTTACTCTCCAGATTTTAGTGTAATATATATTTATTTTAAAAAATCTATGTATTAGGCTTACAGTATGCACCTTTTTGAAATTTGTGTTTTTTTTTACGTAATCTTTATCATGAGCAATTTCCATACCATTAGGTATTGCTCAAAAATATTACAAGTGGTCATAAGGTAGTTAATTCTATGGATGACCCACAATTTATCAACTAGTTACCATCCTGGGCCTAATGATTGATTCAGAGTTGGACAGTTGACACAAGCCAAGACAGTTGAGTTCTCCCCTGGGACACTTAACTATTACTGGAATGAAAGAACTTCCTTCTTTGGAGGTGGGACAACTGATAAATGAGTTCAGATTCTTGTTACTTGAAGAAAAAAAGTAGCAAAAAGGAATCAAGTCAACCCAGAAAGAAACATAGAGAGGAGAGACAGAGACGAAGACAGAATATCTTGATGGCATGCTGACTCTTGGCTCCATTCATACCTGAAAGCAGTACTACCCTTCCTACAGTTTGATCAAGTAAACTGAAATATCTCTTCTTTGAGCTTACATTAGTTGGAGTTGAGTGTTAGTATCTCGTAACCAAAAGAATCTGGAAAAATACAGACAGCAAGGACTTTTACTTATATCTTTGTACCATGTGACTGACATAGGTGAAAATCTAATTATGGAAGATAGCCCGAAAACTTTGTAGTCCGTATTATTCTCTTCTAGATAAACTTTTTACCTATTGATGGATTCAGGGAAAAGAACAGAGTGCTATAGTCCTGGATTTTTTTCTTTTTTTTTTTTGCAGTGGTCCTTTTAGAATCTAAACTTTGAAATGAGTGCATAAGCACATATGTGGGGACCCATTAACAATGCACGTAATGCACTTTCATGTATGCCGGAAAGGATGCTATTGCTGATAGTGTCTATTGCATTACCCAGTGTCTTTATATATAGACCCTTGATAGAATTCCTGTTTCATCTTAGTATAGGGCAGAGATAATTATAAGTTCTGTGGATCCTATGACTGTTTTAATGTACCCATAACTCAAGATTGAACGTGACAGAGCATAGTGGATATTCTGCTTGCAACCTAAGTTGGTACTGCTAGGAGGCAATAAATAACATGAATGCAGTTTATAATTCACTTGGCACAATTATAAAATTATGCATTTTTTTATGAATTCAAAAAATTGGGGAACCACATTATTTCAAAGTTTGTGCAAAAAGTGAGAATTTATTACTAATTTTTTATTTTACATTCTCAAAATGCAATTACACTCGACTAGGAATGGTTGAGCTTCTCTTGGAAAGTTGTTCTGTTAGTATCCTGTAAATATCACAAATTGACCAGGTTTCTGTAATTTTCTTTGTTGGCTAAAAAAAATCTTAGAGATAAATTTGTGCCCCATTTATGAAAAATGCATAATTACAAAATTTAACCTTATTCTTGGCTTGTAATTAATCTGGTTCTTAGATTCAGTTTATGTCCTTGCATGCCTTTGTGGCTACCCACTTATTTGTCATCTAGTTTATCTTCCTTTGGCTCATGAATTTTATAAATCACTTTAAATTCTTATTGGAAAATAATAGAACATAAGATATAAAATTATTATTTTTGATTCTCTTTTAGTATGACTCTTCTGTGTATGCTCCTGCCATTTATTTCCATTACCTTGTCCAATGAATACCAACTGTTTCATCCATTTCCTTCTCCCAAAATCCTTTCCTTTGACAAAGGTGTGTTCCTCTGTTGAATATATGTACAGTGATTTAGCCAGCAATTGTTTTTGTAAGATAGCTCACATGGCCTTTTGTTTTGTCCTAATTCTTCTGGTAAACATCCTTCAAAAAATGTATTTATTGAGAAATTCATCAATTTCTATTTAATAAGTGCAGTCTTTCATAGCTCTTTTCATAATTCTCTTCTGAGCCTTTTAAGGGACTCAAACTTTGTCTCTCAGTCTTATAACAATTTATATTTATTTTATACTTTTGTTTGTTTTTAGCATAATTTGTCTTGAGGCAAAGGCTCCACTATGGCTTCATGGAGATGACATGGTAAAGGTCCCCAATCTATGGGATGTCAGTCTCACTGCTAGGATCGAAATGAGAAAAAGAGTTAACTTTAGAAAGCACCCAGTCTTCTCTTGTTTGGTAAGTACAGCTCCATTTCACCAAATAGAATCATTTTACAGATGAAGATCCACAGCTAACTGGGTAGCAGAAGCAGAAAAAAATAATTGTGCTTCTTTACTATTAGTCAGATTTTATTTTCATTACATGATATTGCTTAACATGCTTACTTTTTTCCTGTATTTTAATTACCAGCATTCTTTCTTTTCATCTTGTCTATGTGATCTTATTTATATATGCTTTAAAATATTTTCAGTCCTTGTACCTTCTCATTTTGATGTTTCTATTCGTCCAATGTAGTAGTGACCTTTAAGGTGATGCTTAGCTCATAACTTCATTTCTCTGAGAATCATCCCCACCTATAGGGAGTGGTCTTTGCAGACAATTTTGTATTGTCTGATTCTGCCCCTTTGCCAAAACACCTGATGTAGACATTCAGTCACATTTTCTCTCTGTGAGTCAGCCTGTGTGGGTGCCTTGAAATGAGCTCATGTCTACTCATAAAACTGAGAAGCAGCCATCTTCCATTACTTTCTTTGCTGGCAAAAGAAAGTGAGAAGCAGGATGGAGAGAAAGTATGGCAGGTTTTCTTAGTAACTATGTATTTAGTTACTAAGTAACTATGTATTATAGCCTCCTGAGGTCTGGCTATCCTTGAGCTCAGTACAGTACTCAATATCCTCTTGATAAAAGAATTTTTTCCTTTCTTACACCAGCTTGAATTGCAATCTGTTACCACTAGAAGAACTGTGGCTAAATCATGTTATTAACAAGTGAAGAGCCTCCAACATAGTCCTCTGAGAGCAGTAAATTCCTATCTTCATGTTCCACTTTGTTTCTCTCACAAAAATTACATTAGTATTTTCTTTCCTCACAGTCCCATAGGCAACATATTGTGCCCCTGGAGTCCATTTGCCACTCGAGTTACATATTCCTATTTTGAATTGTGTTTGTCCCAAGTTTAGGTGATTTTTCTTACTGTAACGTATTCCTCTGAACACTTTTCTTCTCTGTCTCTTGCTGCGCTTCTTGCCCTCTCTTAGGTTCAGATAGTCACATTCTCTCGGACTTGGTTCTACCTACAATGGGCCGGTTGTTCTCATTGGCTTTGATCTCTCTCTACATCAATCCCTCTGCATCTTTTCTCCCCACTTTCATTCTTCCTCTCTGGGTTTTTGACTAAGCTGTTCCTACTGAGGCAAGTATTTTGTCTTCTTTCTATTGAAAGAACAATTTTATCCCTGCCATTTTCTTTCTTTTTTTAAAAAAAATTATTTTTTTATTAGAGTTGACATACAATATTGTATTAGTTTCATAGTCTACTGTTTTCTCTTGTTCATCCCTAGATTCTTCCTCTTTTTCTTTTATTTATTTTCCTTTTTGAATAAGAAGTTTTTTCTTCATATTCCTCGAACCGTTCCTGGGATTTTATCCTACTGTGTTCTTATTGGCCCATGTGTCTTTTCTGCACTCATTCGGGCTGAGAAAATGTGATTCTAGTTTATTCAGATGCTCTGTCTGGTCCCCCTTTACTATGGCTAGATTTTAGGAGATTTGTCTGAATAGGTCCTCTGTAGGTGCCAAGATTATAAAGGAGGAGAGTATAGTCTGAGTTCTTCAGAGAAATAGAGTGTGTGTGTGTGCGCACGTGTGTGTGTGTAACAGATACATATATATTCATTCCTTACTATATATAATGCTTATTTTATTAGCTCATGTAATTATGGAGGTTGAGAAGTGGGAGGATCTGCAGGAAGCTGGAGACCCAGAGAGCCAATGTTTAAAGCTTCAGTCTGAGTCCAAGTTCAAGAACAGGGGTGTACAGATGTCTCAGCTTGAAGACAGTCAGGCAAAGAGTGAGTTCTCCCTTATTCAGCCTTTTTGTTCTATTCAGGCCTTCAACAAACAGGCCCATGGTCAATGAGGTTCATCCATGCTGAGAAGGGCAATCTGTTTTACTCATTCTGCCAATGTTAGTCTCGTCCAGAAATATCCTCACAGACACGCCCAGCATACTGTTAACCCAATATTTGGGCACCCTGTGGCCTAATGAAGTTGACACATAAAGTTAGCCATCACAGAGAATTAAATAAAATTACCCGAACTACCTATGCACATCTTGTAGGCATCCAACTCCTGGTAAAGCTCTCGGGGCTCACCTTCCCTTGTCTGTTATGGATTTGAGTTTCAATTCTCACTGAGCTCTTTACTTGTTTATTTCTCTCACACATTTCTCTCATGGACATTCTTTGTTTTTATGCTACAGTTTGATCTAGCTAAGGAATGAATTTGCACAAAACGGCTCCAAAAAGGCATCTGAGGATAGCTAGACCTACAGAGGAATTGGGAAACAGAGAGATTGTACGCTGCTCCAATGTCATAAATCAAAATCATTCAGTAGATAGTTCTACTTTTAAAAAACATATCTAGTGACTGCATAGTCAGGATTTTCTCACTGGGCAGCTTTCTCCCACTAAATACCTCCGCTACATTGCTTCCTTCTCTCTCTTATTCTACCTCCTGTGTATCCTGAAACCCCAAATTCCTGTTTGTTTCATAGGGACAGCCATTTAGCTACTTTTTTGTTGCAGTGCATTCTTCCAAAGTATAAATATACAGTTTACTTTTCCTACTCAAAGACAGTTCCCTCCTGAAAAGCTATTAAAATGCCTTTTTATTCATTCTGCTTTGCTTATTTATACAAGTAACAATTCATTCATTAAACTTTAACAAGTACGTACTTAACAACCATTAAGAATAAGAATGCAAAAGAAAGGCAAAAGTTGTGTTAGAACAGTGTTTTTAATGATACTATTAGCATGCTATGCTATGATTTACTATTTATTGAATTTAGCAGAAGACTTAGAATAAGAAAGAAATGCATTGTCCAGCTTTAGAAATTCCAGCTAGTGTAAAGGCTGAAAAAGAAAACTAAAGTATAAATGATAAAAGAAATAAATCACACATTTATTGAGACTATTGCTTAAAAAAAAAAACACACAACAACAAACTTAGGAAACTTATAGACTAGTAGAGGAAACAAATAAGCAAAGTGGAAATTGCAGCTCAGTATGATACAATGATGTAAACATGGGATGGTTTGGATTTAGCATGGATGGGCAGTGGTCATCACAGAATATTTTCTGGAAATGGTGTTACATAAGCTGATTTTTAGAGGATGAGTGAAATTAGGCATATAATGAAGAATTTGTGTGTTCTCATGTATTGGCAGGTGGAGGTGGGCCATGATGGTGAAGTGATGGTGAGGTAGATTCAACATCTCCACAGGAATGTCACATTGATAGTTAGGACTCACCGCATCATAAATTAAACTTTTATCTTTTCCTCTAGTTTTGCTTTTCCTCTGAAATATCCTTGTCAAGAAATGATGCCAACACTGACCTAATTGTACAAGTCAAAACTTGGGCATCATTCTTGTGCATTCTCTCCCTCGACAATCACATGCATTCAGTCTACCAGTTTCAAGTCTGGCCTTTCTGAACGACTTTCAGAACCTTAAATATATCTGCCCCCTTTTACCTCTGAATGTTTGTAAATGTTATTTTTTTCTGTTTGGAACATGGTTCCTCCCCCCACACTTCACCCACCTGTGCTTGGCTCATACTCATTCTTAAAGTCTCAGAATAAGACTACTACCAGGAAGCCTTGCATAGCAACCTACATTCAAATTAGATGCTCTTCCTGCACGCTCCCAGCAAAGCATTTATGATATTCTATTGTAATTGCCTGTTGGTATCTCTGTCTCCTTCACTAGTTTATAAGCATCACTAAAAGAAGAGATATTGACTTTCTCCCCCCATCTCTCTCTCTCTCTCTCGTTATAACGACAAATTTTATGTTATATATATTTTATCACTGTTACCACCCCAAAAATTATCAGTAATATAAAATTCTGTGCTGTTTAACTAGAGGTGGTGTTACAGGTAACCTGGAGTACTAATCTTTAGAATCACGATTTCTCTGGAAGAAATAGAGTTCCTCTTGGGATATTGTTTCTTTTAACTATAACTACTTTTACAGTGACTAGCACAGTGGTTGGCACAAAGTAGGTATTCAATAGGCATTTGTAAAATAAATGAGTAAATAAATTATTGAAATTTCACAGGTAGAAAATTCCAATAATGATAAAAGCCATGGTGTGGATATGGATTTCTGTGGCAGAATAGAAGTGGAGCTGAATGTCACCAGAATTGAGAAGGCCAAGGATTTATCTACCTTGTAGGTGTCATAGGGAATTGAAGCTGTTCTAGATGATAGTCATGAGGTGAATAGAAAAACCATGAGCCACAGCCGAGGTCTCCGATGAACATAGAGAGTAGGCTGGGTAGTTAACAGATCAGAAACGAAAAGGGGTAAATGGTGAAACTGTGTGTCAAAGAAGGAAGGAATTTTGTACAAACACAGAGGAATATTTTTTTTTACTCCAGAATCATTTCTTCTGTCCATACAAACCTCTCAGAATGTGTTCAAGTCCCATCTCTGGCATATATTTACTGCCCTTAATAACAGCTTTAGTCTTAGACCCCTAAGTCGTCTGATAAATATTTCCCATTGTTGTCTTTCAATTTTTCTTCCCAAGTTTAGACTCCAAGTCTGCTGCCTCTTTTATTGAGACTGCCAGTCCATCATTATGCCTTTGAAAACAATCACAATGCCCTCTATAGCAATCATTTCCTCCCTGGAGAGAAAAATCCATGTTTTTAACCTTAGCTTTCAAAGTATGCTTTCTCATTGGCTTACTTTTTCTTTGAACATTCTCTTCAAAATCCAATTTTTCTGATGCTATATGGCTTACACTGAATGACTTATATCCAGGGATTTGAATGACTGCAAACAGGTCTCTTGGATCTATCCCAGTGAAATCAATAGTAGGCCTGCCATGTAACGTCTTGCCAGGCAGTATTTTGTCTCCCTTTATCAACAGGATGAATCTTTATATACTAGCATCCTTCTCTTATCCTTCTCTGCCAGAAGTTTCCTTTTCTTTCCCCTTCTTTCTCAACCCCTGTAGCTTGTAGAAAAGGCACAGTGGAGAAATCAACAATATTAGTTTTTTTTTTTCTTCTCATCCTTCTCACATTTATCTCTACTTTCTTTCTTCTCCCATTCCAATTCTCAGCTGTATCTTTCTGTCCATTTTTTTAAAAAGGCTGAAACAGAGCTTCTGGAGACACCGCCTTTCTCTGAATGAGACACAGACTCATTCTGAGAAACTCAAAGTGCAGTACTTTTACCTCTGATCTTATAGTTGGGGCTCTTCCACTTGACTTTCCCCACCAGGTTCCGTATGGCTTGAGCAGACCCATGCTCACTGTCATCATTGTCCTCTACTCTCCAATTTCTTCTTCTTTCCTTAGGTCTATGACAATATCACTCACTCTGCTAAAAGAAATACATTTCTACCCCCAGAAGACCACAACTTGAGTTGGATAATTGAATTTGATCGGAGATTGAGGGAAAGAAGGCCTTTGAACATGAACTTTTATGAAGTCACCGTGACTAAGTTTGAGGCCTGCTCGCAGACAATAATGAATAAACGGTGCCATTTAAATTAGTGATGTGTGAATAACACAGAATATTGATAGAAAAGTAATCATCATTACTTGAGAAGGTTATTGTCTTTGATCTAGAAAGCACCTTCAGTTGAAAGAATGAGAAAAGTGGGAAACTAAATCAGCCCTTGTAATCAATGGGTGATAGATGTCACAGTTACATCATGCTTATATCTGAGTAGGATTTCTTCTCACAAAACCAAACAGGGAGAGTGGTAATGTAACTCTTGGTCTGCTGCCTACTTTCTCCTCTGTGTATTACAGAAAGGCTCTAGCTAAAAAGAAAATACAGAAATCTAGGTTTTTCTTTGTGCTGACAATTTTTTCCTCTGTAATAGGATACCCTATTACTAATAGGATACAATAGGATATTGTCTCCTTGACTCCAACTTTTGGCTTTGTAGGTTATCAGAGGAGACCACCCAGACTTTCTCAACCATTTCTCTCTTAGGATCTCCTTTATAAGAAACACTGATTCAGAGCCCCAGGTCTCTGATTCCTGATGGCTCTGACACTTCTCTCCAACATGAGAAACAGGGAGAGAGAAAGGTCAGGACAGCTCATCCAGTTCAAGATGAATTTCAGTACATTATACAGTAAACTTGTACCTGTCACTGACTCAAGGGTGAAGATGTGAGCATCTAGAGGCTGCTGTGTTCCTCGACTGAGATGGAAACCAAAGGAGATATTTCTGTGTTTTCTTTCTCTGTGCTTTTTAAAATTCATTAAGTCACTAGAGAAACCACTGTTACTATATTAAAAATAAAGAAATGGAAGCAAAGCAAGATTATGTGACTGACTAGGGGCCACGAAACACATCAAAGATGCAACAGAGCCTAGGCTCCAGGTCTTCTGACAACTAGCCTGCCTTCCTACTGCAGTGTAGGCTGCTTTTCCCAAGCTCTCATTCTTGGTCAGAAGTCATATTATTCTGAATTAAAAGAAGAAGATACATTTAAAAAATCCTGAGCATGTAGTTAGTTCTCCAGTGGCTGAGCTAATGCATTTATCTAATCTGTACACACAAAACTCTGACTTCATTATGTTTTGCTAGAATCACATTCCAGGGCTTTGTGGTCGATGTCATGCAATGCCACTTTGCTGGTTTGCACTCTGCCAATTTTTTGGAGCAAGCTTAATTATGCAAATGCATCTGATAACAGATTATTCATTTTAGTCATGCTCAATTATTTATTTTTTATGCATGGCCCCGATGACTTGGACAGAGCTTAGTAATAGCTCATTTCATATCCAGCAAGGAGACTTCGGAAAGGACACAATTCAGATGCAGGTCAACTGCTCTGATGGGTATCAGGCTGCTTCAGAAAAAGTCACATTTGAGACAAGGCCAACTATTTCTAGGGAAAATGCCAGCGGTTATTGTCTATCTGTTGTTCCTAAGCTGAGAGGCCATTTCATGAGACTGGAGGAGCAGTGACACTTAGAGTCAGACAGCACATTACTTGAAATTATGGGTTTGAGGGGTGAATGGAAAAGAAACCTATTTGATTACTTCCACTGATTTCTAAATGACAACATTTCCCCATTTGTGCCTTTCTGGTTTTAAGAATAATAAAAAGGGGCCTGGAGGGAAAGCAGTAGAGGCAAGTGGAAATAGTTATGCTATAGTGTTTTCCTCTTCTTGGAAAATAGAAAGTGAAAATGATGCTATTGAAAAAAAATAGAATGGTTGTTTTTTTTAACTCTTTCATTTTTCCACATGTGCTGTAATCTTATTGACAGTGGGCACCTCGCATATTTTAACTGGACTTCACTCTGCCTCTCAGACTTGGCTAACTTTACTCATCATATAGGTATCATTTAAAGATTACTTCTCCCAAGAAGTCTTCCCTGTATACTTTACCTCCTTTCTCACATCCAGAATAAGTTAGACTCCTCTATAATGTCCTCTCATAGAATCAGTTACGATACTTATAATGCTACTTATTTCACTTAATGGGATTACTTATTTAGTAGTATAACTCCCACTTCTGAAGGTGAAGACCATGTCAGTGTTGTTTATTGATGCACAGCCGGAACCTAACTTAATGCTTGGGAGATGGTAGCCTCTTAGAAATATTTGCTGAATAAAATATTAAGTGAATGAATGAATGATAGGAAGTTGCGATAGGGGTTCAGGCTTTGTTTTCATCTTTAATGTACTAAGGACTTATCTAACTTTGTGGCAATATCTATTTCTAATAGTGGAACACAACAGTATCTTTTTTATTGTATAGTTGTGTTGATTGAGAATTTTGTGAATACCCTAGACAATAATGGCTAAAGTATTTATCTAACAAACTTTATCTTAATCTTTCTTTTGCTAACTTACTCTGTTCCTCCTCTACTTTCCCCATAACTACCAGAGGAATGAGAATAAAACCCAGGCCTGGTCAGTCATGGCTCTTCACCAATATTGACACTGGAATATAGCATTTTCTTACCTACTGAAGTTATTACATTGGGGGATTTGGACCTGGGACCACTGATAGCCATCTTGTCTACCATCTCAGAAGAGTCTATAGGTAAAGCAATCCAATTAACTAAAAAGTAAGAGTCCTAAGATCTTGATTCTTGTACCATTTTCTTTGCTCCCATGTCCTTCCCCAAGATGTATTTCACTTAGGAAGCCAATAAAATACATTTTCTTTAAGCTAGTATGAGTTTGATCTCTATTTCTTATAACAGAATGAGATTTGGCTTATACAGCAATTAAAGTGCATTTATTTTTAGGGAGATACAGAGAGTATCTCCCTGAAGTCAGGGGAAAAGGCTACTATATCCATAGTTTCCATATTTAAATGGGCTTCTGACTTTAAAAACTCAGAGTCCTAATAAATATAGAAATTTTTACCTGAGGCCAGACTTAAGGGTCATGTTTTGACTATGTTTTTGGTGTTGGTAACTAAGAAGAATTAGTTGGTGGACTAATACAGATTCAGAGTCTTAGTTGGTGACTAAGGCTCTGAATCTGTATAAGAATCAAACAGATCAGCAAAAATTAAAATTGGGTATTTAAGGAAGTTACATTAACAAAGAAACCCTAAGTCTGGCAAAGGGTGTCAACTCCCAAGACTCTTACCACAGTTGTAATTGTACCAATAAGAAGTAGATAAATCACTATAACAGCAAGAAGTATTAAGTCCTAAATCTGCCTCAGGCTTACCCTAGGAGGCCAAAGGTTACAGCCAAATCTTCTGGCAAGTATCCAAGGACAGGCAGAGAAACTCATGCAAGTGCTTGCTTTATGGCCAGGGAGATGACTTCTTGATCTTCTGGTTCAGCAACATGCTGTATATGCTGTGGGCCAGAGATAGCTGATGTTGCTTCTCCAAACATGCTTTCCAAATGAGAGTTTTTATTGCCAACTTTATGTATCCCTCCATAATTTTATATCAGCTATGATAGAGTGGCACGATTTATCATTTGGCAAGAGTATTGGAAAGATTTGGCATTAGGTACAGCAAATGATGTGATTTGGGTTGTCCTTTGGAAAGGGTGGATGTGTCTTCTGTTGTACATGGGATACTGACATTTTGATAGGTGGGCATTTTAAAATTTAACATCAGGAGAAAGGGGTACCTCAGGTGTGCTAGGCAGTCAAAGGGCAGAATGTAGTAAACTGTGATAGTTGGGTTGTTCACAGAGCTTTGCCATCCTCTTCTCTGGTAAAACACTCCTTCTTCCCACTTCTCCTTCATTACCTCCCACCTCCCAGCCATAGGGATGACATGATCTTGTGATTCACATCTGGCCAAAATTGTTTCCTGGGGTTGAAAGATCTTTGGGAGAAAGACATTCTCTTTTCTACTGGGTATGCCTAAATGAGGAGATGAAATCTGAGGCTGCAGAGACTAGTGGGGATGAAAGGTGGAGAAGGTGTGTTCTTTTGATTCCATTTCTCTGAGGCCCCAAGGCCCTGGCCCCTGCCATTGTTCATTCAATCCCAAGGTTACTCCAGTATCCTATCCACATTCTTGGGTCAATAAAATCTCTGTTCTGCTTAATGTTTGATATGAATTTTCATCACTTGCAACCAAGAATTGTGAGTCCAGTGTCTTCTCCCCTGGGAGTCCCTCTTTGACCACTGTAGCTAATTTAGTGCCCTTTCTGCCACTTGTCATTTTTATCTTGTTGCCCTATTTTATGTTTTATAGCACTGATTGCTCTCTGAAATTACCTCTTCAGAAAATGTCTAGTTTTCTATATGTTTGTTGCTCATTTCCTTCCTCCGCCCCTTGTCTGATCCTAAAATATGTTTCATAAGTCTGAGATTTCATCTGTTTTATTTATTAATTAATTTTTGCAAGGTGTGGAATAGAACTGGGCATGCAATAGGTGCTTCTTAATAAATATCTAATGAATTGAACGACTAACTAACATAGGTATAAAAACTAAGAAGTACCAAAGGAAAAGGAGTTGGAAGGGGAAAGCATTCACTTTTTTGTCTATTTTGTTTCTCCTAGCTTTTCTTTCTTTGTTTCTTTGTTTGTTTCTTTCTTTGTTTGTTTCTCTCTCTTTCCTTCCTTCCTTCCTTC
>NW_024344378.1:27689198-27719250 GCF_902729225.1 Pteropus medius | reverse complement strand
TTATTTTTATTATGGTGACATTGGTTAATGAAATCCAGTAATTTTCATATATATATTTCATTGTGTGTTCACTGACCAAAGTAGATTTTTTTTCTGTCACCACATATTTGACCCCTTTTACCCCATCTACCTCCACCCACCCTCCTCCCCCTCTCCTAGCCTTTCTATTACTCTCCAACTGATGTTCAGTATTTCCCCCTGTCCTCTCCTTCAGTTGTCCTTTTTCTGGAATAACTTTACTACTCAGTCTCCACACTACTGTTTCCTGTCACCCACCTCTGCCCGTCTGCTGCTTTTCTGTCCAAAAACTCCAACCTCACTCCATAGCCAGTTTCCATAAATGCTTATATGCAGGATAATTTAGTTAGTAAAAATGCTACATTTCCTTGTGTTTCTGTACCCAAGGAATCTATCCCACCCTAGTGCTTGAGCTCTTTATGACTTGCTTGAATAATTTTCTCAAACTTTCTGTGGGAGGAAGGTGATTAAGAGATTTATTTTCTTGAATGTGTCTAACTTATTTTTTTAAAGCGTTTTTGAATGAGTTTGTTTCAACTAGTCTACACAACATCCCTTATGAAGTAAACCAGGATTAGAATTGGTATAAAAAATTCAGAGATAAGAAAACCAAAGTGCAGAAAAGCCTGGCCTCGAATCTACTCTTTTGCTTCTTTGTCACACATGAGACTTTGTAGAGAAGACTGTCTATTGAGACAAAAAGAACAAATCATAGAGCATCAGTAGACTGGTGGAGTCTGAGCCACAAACTCAACGGTGGCCATATTTTACTAAATTTACAAAACAAGCTAGAAAGTCGATTCTGTATCACTAGTCAAAATTTGATATTAAAAAAGAACTGAAAGCTGCCATTTGGAATTTCTTATGATAGTATTTATTGAATCCCAGCCACAAAGGGATAGAAAATATCATTTTTGAATGATATTTGCATGTCCCTGTTTTAAGTAAAACTCAATATATCATAGGACTGATGACATTTTAAGAGTTTCAAGTCTGTAATGGTTGTCATGACATGAATCATTCAAGCAGAGGCTACTGTCCTGGGCAATGACTCAGAGTAAACAGCTTTAAGTGAGAAAAACACATTTTCCCTTTATTTGGAGCCATTATCCAAATGAAATAAACCCACCAAAGCCATGACTACCTTGCAGAAGGCTGAATGCTTCTATCGTACGTACAGCAGAAGCATCTTCTTGAGGAAAGGTCACCATGCAAAGAGCAGACCTCTGAGGGTCAGCTCTTCATCTACCATTAACAAAAAGCGTGACCTCAGGCAGGACTTTTTAAATTTTTCTCGCCTCAGTTTCTTCATTTGTAAAATGATAGAATTAGACTACATAGGCTTAGAGGTCCTTCTTGTTCTAAAAATTGTTGATTTGGAGTCATCTTACGTCAATACTAGATTTTTATTAATTATAGGTATTTTCTTAGCCATTGAGAGAAGCTATGACACCAGGTTAGGATACCTGAGAGCATGGCAGATGGTGAGACGTTCCTGGCTCAACTACCATTGTGGCCGAGGTGGGAGACACACAGTTATCCTTAGAATGACAAATACTTTAATTTTCACAAGAATGTTTGTGTACCTTGTGGAGACTTCTTATTTACTTAGTGTCTCACCAGAAAACATCCTTTGTCATGGAAAAGGAAGGTACAATAGCCAGTAGTTCCTCTGCCTTCATTCCTTTGTTGTCATCATTCCTGGATTCTGACATTGTCCTTACCCTCAAGATGAGAGGAGAAATGAGGAAGTCAGACAGAATGTGACTGTTTTATCAGTGGCAAGAACATGGTCTGAGAGATGGGGTTTGTTTGTAACTGCTACACGATCGTACGATGCAGAGAATATTTCTTTAGATCCAGACACTCATTGCCTGTCCTTGCGGATATGACTGAAGGACTGTTTTGTACAGGCCATTGTAGTGACTTGATGGAAGCTGTGTTTGTTGATAGATAACTTTTTCCCTAGGGTCAGAATTTTCTGGGGATGGGTGTCGGGAGGTTTGGGATTTCTGACTGTTTAAAAATCCCACTTTTTCAACTGATAATATTCAAGTGCTCTAAATTAAAATTTAACCATCAAGATTGCATATTCTTAATCTAATTCTCTTATAACCTACTTAAACCCATTGAACCTGAATAATCACACAATTCTTGCCAATACACAATTTAAGCCTTTGATTCCAAATAACTTGTTTATAACCGTGGAGCCCAAACACTCAGTTGCCTTCTGAAACCATCGTCTGGCAGGTATCACAGGGTTTCGTGTCAAGGACATGCCTTTCTTCATAGGGGATTTGCCAGAGTTGCCCAGGACGGGCAGATCCAAGGGTTCTTGGGGGTGACTTCAGTGTCCCCAGGAGCGAACGCAGCAGATGCTAGTAGAATCATGGTTTGTATGTGTATGTGTTGGGGGAGACTATGGGGGGAGGGCATGGTGATTTCTAGAGCTTTATTTTTTAAAAATTGTAGTAAAATATACATGACATAAAATTTACTATTTTAATAATTTTTAAGTGTACAACTCAGTGGCATTAAGTATATTCACAAAATTATGTAACTATTATCACTGTTCAGGTCCAGAACTTTTTCATTATCTGAAACAGACACTCTGTACCAATTAAGCAATAATTCTTTACTCTTTCTTCTAGCCCTTGATACCCTCTATTCTACTTTCTGTCTCTATGAATTTGCTTATTCTAGGTACCTTATGTAAGTGGAATCATACAATATTTGTCCTTTTGTGTCTGGCTTATTTCACTTAGCATGTTTTCAAGGTTCATCCATGTTGTAGTATGCATCAGATTTTCACTCCTTTTTATGGCCAAATAATATTCTAGTGTATGGATATGTAGCAGTTGTTTACCCATTCACTTGTTGATGGACAACTGGGTCATTTCTTTTGGCTGTTGTGACTAATACTGCCATAAACATTGGTGTACAAGTATCAGTTTCAGTCCCTGTTATCAATTCTTTTGGATAAATACCCAAAACTGGAATTGCTGAATCACATGGTAATTCTATATTTAACTTTTTGAGGGACTACAACTGTTTTCCTCAAATGTTACACAATTCTACATTTCTATCAGCAATATGTGAGGATTCCAATTTCTCTGCATTCTTGGCAACACTTTTTATTTTCTGTTTTGTTTTGTTTTGTTTTATTTTTGATAATAACCATTTTAGTGATATGAAGTGGTATCTCACTGTGGTAGTGCTGTATTTCTTTATAGAACAAGGGGTAAGAAGACTACTCTTGCTTGGAAATTTAACTATTGACTATTTCCTAGAAGATTCAAGTTCTCCCTCACAGTTCTGAGTCCATTTAGAGCAAATTACTTAACTCCTGAGTCACTATTCTTCCCTAGTGTGTGTGATCATGAAGTTCAAATTAAATACATTACCCAGCCAAAACTGCTTGTACCTGCCTATGTTTTGAACACATACTGACTTATTCGCTTTTTGTAAATTATAGGCGTGGCACAATTTGGTTAGACCCAGAATATAATACACTTCATTTTTTAAAATGATAAACGTTACAACTCCTAACTAAAACCTGTTACTTAAAAGACATTTCATTCAAAATATTGGCTAATTTATGTCTTGAAACTATAAGTCTGAGTTTCATAGCTCATATTTTACATAAGGAGGAGGTGGGGCTTAGCCATTGCTATTCTATAGAGATTTGTTTATTTTATGCAGAAATCTATTAGGAATTAGGAATAAGATAAAATTATATGTTATTTTTATTGACCTTCAATCAACTTTTGGTTTGTGAACAAAAATTTGGTTAAATCAATTCAAAATACCTTCCTTTCATTCTCCCCCAACATTCAGCTGCTGATGCTGATACAGAATCTGAAACATAATATTTCACAAGACTCAGTGAGTTCGGGGAACCCTGAGTCAAATAGGCAAACTTTTACTGTGAGCTAAAGCATTGCTATGTCTTGACTTTCCTTCATTTTAATTAGCTTCCTATCATCTGATAAGACGTTGAGATGGACTTTCTTTTATGCGTGGCAGCCATGTTTTCAGTCTCATGATCTAGGAGAGATCTTAGTAGATAACCTGACATGCCATCTAATTATTTTGGAAGAGAAAGCCTACCAATTGGATATGCTAAAATGAAGAACAGTTTCATAGAGAGCAACTTATTTTTAATTAGTTTATATTTAATAACTTCACATAGCTAGTTGCTTCACTCAGTGTTCTTTGCACATGTTTTTTTTCATGAAGGAAATAGCAGGAAATAACATACCTTAAAATTACACATTCCATGAATGATATTTTATAACTGTGGAACAATCATTTGGATTCATTTGGCTGTGAAATACTCTGGATTAAAGCAATTTTGACCATTCTATTTGGATCCCTCTGGATTACGGATTACCTTTTAAGTCTGTGGGTTTAAGATAGAGAGATGCAGGTATAAAGATGAATAAAATCTCAACTCCCCTCCCCCCCCCGCCCCACCCCATGTATTGCCTAAATCCCTTCTCAGAATGAAGGCAAGATTTATACCCATGTTAGGCTCCTCAAATTTCATAAAAGGATGTTAACTGATCCCCTAGCTTGGTTGCCAGTTAAAGCATGCCATTTCAAATTTAATTAGCAAGTGGAAAGTGCCCCAAACTAGGTAATTGTCAAAGATTACAAATCTGAATTTTCTTCTGCTCTATTCAAACTCCTAGTTAGGAGAAAAATATTTATAGAGAAGAATTTGTAAGACAAAAAAAAAAAAAATCTGTCAAGTACTCCAAACAAATGTCTTCTAATTTCTCTTAACAAGGGAGATAATAAAATTAGTATTTATTAAAAACAAGAACGTTGATATTTGACAACTGGTACAGTATAGGCACTGATCAATTAAGATGGATGATGGCTGGAAACAGCCATAACATATTGCTTCTAACTTTGAAGATGAGGTTCCGTTCCACATCCCATCATGTGGAGCTTCTCATCCACCATCACCCATGACAATAATCATACTTGTACTATCTATTGTCAACTAGGGAAAGAGAAAATAAGCCTCCATGAATCCTATATCGAACTTAAATTAAATGTATTTTGTAATCATAATGGCGTCTATATATATTTGTACATTTGTTATATGCATTGATGAGTGAGACAATTACTTACAAAGTAAATTTATGGGTCTTACTTCTAGAATCCTTGCAAAAACTTCAAGTTTTCCCAGAGATTTGTTGTACCTGAGTTAGAAGTCACAAAGTAATCAAAGCAAATTATGCTGTGTAATCACCAGATGAAAATCAAAAGCATATATTGGAGGATGTTGAGGGCCTGGTTCATTACTTCACACAGTTCCTAGATCCCTTCAGCAAAACATTTGGCTTTACTAATGAAAAGCTATTGATTTTCTTCTTGGCAAGTATGATTTTATCTCTGGGAAGAAAAATTATATGATGGTCTAGAAAAGACATTGACCATTGGAAAACTTCGAAGCAAATGTGCCACTTTTCTGTAGCCAGCAAATAGTACTTCATGATACATGATTTAGATCGGCACCATTTCCTTAATGTTGTATACCCTTATCATCCACCTCTATTATCATCTACCTTTTATTTGTTATGTTACATATTTTGTGTCTTTAAAAGGTAATGTAAATCTTTTTTGGAATATAGCTGGATATCAAACAAAATTAAATGGCTGTTGTCGATAGGGTAACAAGTCGACATAAACATAGAACAGAGTTTTGGTTTTCTGTTGTTGATTCCATATATAAGGTCTATGGCCATTTTAACATTATGTTAAAAATTCTTTCTATAAGTTCCTGCTTCACTTACAAGGTTTATAGGTGCGGTGTAGCTGGGAAAATTATTGAAATGAGAGAAAATTCTGGGCTTTAATTCTCAGCTTTGATATTAACTAACTATATTATCTTGATCAAGGCTGTTGGGCATTGGTTCTCTTTTAAAAGTCAAGTGTTGATCAGTTCAGAAATCAGAACTCAATGCCTCTAGGGGCCTGAGGAACTCTGCGAGGAAGTGAGTGCGTGAAGCGCTGGATGTAAGTCTAGGCAGAGGTGGGTACGGGGGAATGGAGAACACCTGCTTCTCTCGAAGCCTGCAAACCTTGTCATCTGCAAATACTGTGCTCTGTGCAGCCAGGCTGAGGTGGGCTGGGTCCTTTCCTTTTTCCTTTCTTTCCCTTTTTCCTTTTTTTTCCTCTCCTTCCTTCTTCCTTCCTCTCCTCCCTCCCTTTTTTCTCCTCCTCTCCCCCTCTCCTCCCTTCCTTCTCTCTCCTTCTACCTCCCAATGAAACTGCAAGGCCCCGCTGCTTTGACTCTGACAATCCATGATGATAACTCTATTGTTTAGTGCAGTCCACCTCTCTCAGACTGGGCAAGTGTGAAGAACGAAATGACAGCCAGAGTGTGAGCTGAAGTGAGGGAATCGCAAGCAGGGAGACAGGAGAAATCTTCTAAGAATTTATTGACAGCCTCTGGCACTGGGGCATAGCTGCAGCTTGAGGAATGGCAGCAGCTAACAGACTGACAGACTGACCTGACAGGCTGCTGTGAGGGGTGGGCTGGCTGTCCCTTCTGAGTTCTGACTTTGGACTGACCATGAACCTAAGAAGCAAAATCCCAAATGTGACAGACGGTAATAAATAACTCTCTTTTTCAGCTTCCCTTTTCTCCCTCCCCTAGACCCTTAGGCATTCAGCCTACTTTCTGTTCCTTTGAACAGCTTTCTCATTATACTCTACCCATCACTCAAAGTGCAGTTCAAATGCCAGCTCCTGCTCGAAGCCCTACATTGTCTCTGCAGTTGAAATTCTGCTCTATGTTCTTCCAGTGTTTGATTTGGATTTCACTGAGTGCAGATTGTATTCTATCAGGTGCTAGTATTATTACATATATGTCTGCTTTCTTCTGCTGGAACCTAAGCCACCTGAGAGGAGGGACCACATCTTTTCTGTTTTTCTACTTTTCTCTCAGTGCCTAGAGTAGTGTCTTGCTCAAAGTAGGTGTTCAGTAAATAAGGTACGAAAGCCTAATATTTAGGCTCTGTGGCCAGAAACACAGACTCGATCTTGGCTGCTGGATCTACTACCTATGTGACTTTCAATGCATTATCAACCTCTTTAAGCCTCAGTGTTTATCATTAATTAATTTATTTTAGGGTCATATGATAAAATCAGTGTAATAATATCTGGTGCTTCGTAAGCACTGAATAAATGTTAAAAACAATGTTGCTTTGTGTCTAATTATATGTGCACATTTCTTTCTTTACTATATAGAAAATGAGTTTACATATGTTGATAAAAAACAGAGCTTTGTGGATGACAGCTTAATGATGGACCAGAAATGTATTGACCCAAATTAGAAAATAAAAAGGACTCTGCATCTTAGATTTAGAGAGATATAGAGAAAAGGTGACTGATGTTGGAAAGCAGCAGTTGCAAACTAATTATAAAGAGAAAGCCTGAGGTAAACAGAAGAAATTTAATTAAGAAGGGCAGTTGCACTGGCTGTTCAGAATGACATATTTGATTTTTCAAAGAAACAAAGGAGAGTGTGAGGAGGGAAGAGACAGAAGTAAAGATAAGGCAAAACTGAGAAAAATCCAGAGAGAATCTTTTTGTGGAATCTGTCCCAGGACCTGAATGTGTGGGGATCCCTATGCATGGGTACCTGAGGTTTGAGCAGCCCACTCAGAGGCCCCGGGGCTGTGCCTGGGATAGGGTCTCACAGCAGGTCCCACCAGATGGGGACAGGCATCCTTGGAGCCTGGGAAAGAGGGTTCCTATTTTCTCCAGGAGTGAGAAAACCCAAACTAAAAGTCTGGCTCGTCTGTTAACACATGCCAAGTGCAAGTCGGTGACTAAGCTACAAACTAGCAATTCTCTTCTTTCCCTAGTGCCAGAAATTTCAAAATCCTTATAATGTTTGCAAGTCGGTCTTGATTTCTAAAGCACCTGTGAAATAAACGAACCAATGTTCTGATAATGTAGGGGTTTGAGAGTGGATGAAGCTTCATGTGAAGCCAAATAATTACGAGGTTGCTTGCTGAGCTGGAATTAAGCTATAATATTTCATTAATTCTAAAACACATATATTATCACATTTTAATATCTCCAAAGTTATGATATACATTAGACAATGATGTCGTATAATCATGTTCACCAGGCAGCAATCAAGATGTGGTTTGTTAAAATCTGTATATGCATAAAATCAGAAGCACTAGCATCAAAACTTACAAAATGGGTCAGCACCTTGGGACAAAATCCAGAGACAAATGTGAATAAGTCTTTTAAGCATTGTGAACTCACGATGACCTTGATGGCTGGCACAGGATTTGGAAAAGAAGAGCATCAGTGACTCTTAGGCAAATGTGATTAGAAAGAATCCGATTTGTAAAGTGCGAAAATTTCAAAAATAATTATTTCACTTGTATTTTTCAGTTTACATGTGTACAAGATAAAAATACTTAAATTGGTTTCTATCAGCTAAGACTCAGCAAGAAGCTATTTATACATGTGGTAGAGAGAGACAGGGGCAGTGGAATAGTGCTGTGACCTGGGACTGGTGACAGCAAAGCCTTTGCTGCCACTAGGCCAAAGGGCAGGGGTGCAACTAGAAGCCAGAGGGAGAGAGTTATGAGACCAGACCTAGGAGGTAACTGTAAGAGGAGGAAGGATACAAACAGCCAATGACCCTGCAAGGAGGGAGCTGGGACAGTAAATATCCCCAGTGCTCAGCGCTGCTTGCCCTGCCCACTTCTCTCTCTCCTCTCTCCTCTCTCTCTCTCTCTCTCTCTCTCTCTCTCTCTCTCTCTCGGTTTTCTAACCTTCCATTATTAACCTCTCTTTATTTCTATGTGTTCTCCTGCAGGGGCTCCACATTGGTCAAACCCAGTTAGAAGCCAGGGGTCAGAGGGTCCATTTATGTAATCTACCAGTTCTCAAGCTTGGTCTCAGAATTCCACTACACTCTGGATCTGTGGTTTCTAAGAGCTTGCAGTAGAGAAGAAGGGGTAAAGGGGTAAGTCAACTGTATAAGTAACAGCAACTCAAAAGCACAGTGTAATTGCAGCTTGTTTTTCTTCCTTAGTGGTATATAAGATAAAGTACATATTTGAATTGATTCTTTGAGTCTTAGATTCTGTAATTTATGACAAGGAGAGACCATCAAATGCATCACATGTTGGAGTGAACTGATGCATCCCATTCCATGATAGGGTGGAACTGCCCTGGGACCAGATAGGTCAGGGTCTTCGGGACAGATTTCCTGCTTCCTAGGTGGAGCCCAAGTATATTTATCTTAGAAGCACTTGGTTTTCTAACCTTCCATTGACAATGAATCTCCCTTCTGAGAGACGTTTTGTCTTTTAAGCTTATGAATGCACAAATGAATGAGAGTGAATAAATATTAATGGCCTAGAAGCCATTGTGCCTGCTTCAAGGAACTTTGCCTAGCCATTCCGATAGGATGATTTTATACTTTAATGTTCACAGGGAAGTTTTATTTTATTTCCAACTTTCTTTCATCCTTGAGAAAAAAGATCATTTTGCTGTCACCTCTGTACTCCTTGCCCTATATATTATAGACTTAATGAGGAAATGGAACTGACCAATATACCCCAGTGTCTTCTGTCACTCTCCCTCATATGCCCAGCCAGGCTTCTCCAGTCACGGATCAAGAGAAAGGTTAGTGTCATCTGCAAACTGCAATTACTTGAGTTTATATTTGCAAAGGCCATGGTAACCTAAGAGCTATTCTTCGAGAGGATTAGAGCTTCAGCTGATACTGGACTCTCTTATTTGTTTCTATAAATTTTTAACAGCTTGAAATGGCATAACGGTCTGGGGAGAGCACAATATAATGTCACTAATCCTGTTGATCTTACATTGCTTTATAGAGGCAAGAATAGCAATAAATCTTTTTATGTGTAAATCAGGAGAGATGTTAGCCATTTCTCTGCAAGGACATATCTTATTACTAGAGTGGCTGATATAAGTTAGAATTCAAGTATTACATTTGAAATGTCTTTTTTTCCCTTCCCTCTGCTAGTGCATGGATTCTCTTCCTCATCCCATTTCCCCTTCCCCATATAATTGTACTTTTTCCACTTGTCTGTCTATCTGTCTGTCTATCATCCATTTATCTATCTATCGACTTGCAAAATCTCAGTGTCTGGTCATCCTGCCATTTTAGAATACATTACTGCACAGCATTGTGACAAATACTTTTTGAGAGAACATAAGACTTGATCCCAGTTTCTAAGAGCCTTCAGTCTAGTGGAAGGGATAAGTCAAGTGAACAAGTAGCAGAAACTCAAGGCTGAATTTGATAGACTATTGGTTAATGGCAAGGGCTCAACAGATAGATAGGATTCTATGCTCTCTGAGCAAATCCTTTGCTCTCTCTGAACCTCAGATTCCTCATCTGTAATACCAACCAACTACATATAGCTGTCATGATGATTAGATGAAGATTAAGTATTCAACACATGCTATTTATTGTCATAAGTAACATCATAATTTGTGCTCCAAGAGATACATAAACAATAACCAAACTGATCCTTAAATTGTTGTTGATGGTAAGTTTGCTCCACCACCAATAAAATGTATAAGGTTTGGTTTTCCTTTGTGTGTTCATTAGGACAGGTTGTTTTCAGAAATGAAGCTAGCCAAGGGTCCCTGAGCAGTTGTCAGCATTATACAAATAGTAAAGTTGTTTCTTTACACAAGTGACATGACTATGATTGAGAAAAGATACTCTCACAGTTGTCCTTCTTGTGCTAGCAAATATGTTGCAGTAAACCACCCACTCTGTTTCAACTAACCTCTACTCTTATAAGCAATGATATCCAAATGTGCTACCTTTTTAGAGCTGAAATTTATCCAGACTAAAGATGGTCATATCCACCTTAGGTCATCATGTTGCTGTGCTTGGTTCCCACACAAATGAAGCCCACTGCCTTCAGCCATTTGCAGGTTTGGCCATTATCTGTGCTTAGTTTCTTCCCGTCTGCTAACATACTAGTGTGAGTTCCATCACTTTCAACTCTTGCAACCCCCAACCACCATTTCCACCCTGCCATTCCAACACAGCCATTGATATTTCATTTGGGTTGTGGGGCAAGAATGGGTCACAGTCTCCAGAACTTCAGGGAACCAGAGGAGCCCAGTCTACTTTGTGACTTTGACAATTTGGAGTTCCCACTAGAGGAGAGGAACAAGGGAAGAAAATATAAGGAGCCTAGAATCAGAATTTCAGAACACCTCTGGCCCCAGTTCTGATTTACACTGTTATACTGAATAAATTACTGAGACTTTTAGGGCCTAATTCACACATCTGTATAGTAAATGTATTATGCCAAACAATCTCAGGTTATTCATTTACCAGTTCATCCATTTAACATGTATAAAGTGCTCACTGTGTATAAGGCACTGTGCAGAGTTTGAGACACATTTCTGTAAGGAGCTACACACACGTGCACATACACACACATGCACCATGGCTCAGAATGTTATAAAAGCCACAATAAAGATATAAAATGTAAGGGAGTCACTGCTGTTCTGTTATGGATCTTTAAGGTACTTCTCATTTCTAACTAGAAGGCCGAATCTATGATTTGTCTCTTCAAGTTCACTCACATATCATGGAGCATCACTTCGCTGAGACATTCTCATTTTCTCATCTCCTCTGGAAAATGAGGCAAATGAATCTAATAGCTATTTCAAAGGATTTTCTTTTAGAGCGGAGGTGGAGAAGATTAAAGGAGAAAATACAAGAGGATACATAGTTCAGTTGTCATATATTTATTATCTTACTTGTCTTCAAAACTCATTGTGAGTTGGCCAGTGAAGATACCCTTGTCTCCTTTTGATATAGAAGGAATTAAGACTCCCAGAGGCAGAAGCACTTGCTGGAGAAAAAATCAGTGTGAGATGCTCACTGTAGTACTGTGAATGTGATATACAGAGAAATAACTTCTGTTCATTCTCCAAACTCCAAACTCACCTTTTGCCATTAATTTTTTTTTCTTCTGCTGTAGTGGAGGAGATAATGTATGGTGACATGAGTTTCTCAGTCAATAATCCCTATTTGAGTTGAGGTTTGAGTACTTAGAATAAGCTCGGCAAGAAACATTTTCTCCTGCCAATAGATGGCAGAGGAAACAAATTTGTCTGAGAATGCAAATAAAATGTAAAAGGAGGGAGCTTGGGTTGGGACCTCCTGTTTGTCAACCTATATTTATTAGGCATCTACATTGCAAAGTCCACTGCAAAGCAGTAAAAGCTTGGATAAGACACAATCTCTACATTTTTTGGAGTTTCCATTTACAAGATTCATAAAAAGACTTTTCTCTTTGATGACAAGAAATATTATGCAAATGATTGGTAGAGTAAAGGAAACATAAAGAGCAAAATATAACTTTGTTAAAGAAGCTCTGCATTGCTTATCCTCCTGTGATTTAATGCATTTCTTATTTCTGACTCTTTAGACAACTCCTCTGACATTGAGAAACCAGATTCTGCTAATAATAAACCCTAGACAAACAAATAAACCAAACAAAACATTCAACAAAACCCCAAATCATTGGCTAAGATGGAGGCCCCCAAGCCTTTTCCGAAAGAAAGAAATGCCCTCTTGTTTGTCTATCAACTGACACTGCTTGAAAAACTCTAATACTTCCTCTCCAGAACAAGTTGCCCCTGTTCCATTCCTTTGAGTAACCAAAGAAAAGCCATTGAAACTGTTTGTGATTTTTAACTTACGTAAAGATGATACAACCTGTGAATGATATTTTTAACTTGTCAAATTACATGTTGAATTTTTAAAAGACAAGGAATGGGGCAGGGGCAAAAATGCTAGTGAAATCTTATATATATTCCAAAACCCAGCAAAACTAATGTTGCCTCAGTGAAGATTTGTCTTTTTAATTCAGTCTTCTTCTACTCTGGGCTCCATAGCACATTGTACCTTCTACCATCATGTACACTTATCTTGGGCTCTTTTAACTAATTTTTTAAAATCTACATTTTGCCCACCAAACTGAGATCGTGAATGCCATGACCATATACTTAGTCACCCTGATTCTACAGTGCCAAATGCAGTAATCATTTATTTGTTGAAGAAATGAGTTTGTAAATAGAAAAATGGGTAAAAAAGAAGAACTAAACTGCATTGCCATTTTTTTTAGAGAAATGTGGAGGTGACCTTGCAGAAATTGAGACATGACAGAAAGCTCAACGACATAGCTTTTGTGACACATCCGCTATAACATGTTTTAGAGCAATATCTGAGTTCATTTCTGACTCTGTTACATATTAGCAAATAATTTAAGATCTTCGAGTTTGTTTATTCACATAAAAAGGGGAAAAATAATGCCTCACAGAACTGTTACCAGCTTAAATAGCTAATAAACAGCTTTAAGTTATACATTTTAACAATATATGCATAAGGGATAACGACTGCTACTATTATCCCTGTGATAAAACATTTTCTCTTTTAGATGATATCGGATATCTTTATAGCCATCAAAATTAGCAGACAAATCAAAAGTAGTTTATTTCTTTGTAGTTTGTGGGAACAAATGTAACAGCTTTTTTTTAGTATCACCCTAGTTTTGCCACCATGAAAGTAGAGGCAATTTTGCAGGTGAAAAATGGTGTGTTTATTGCAGGAAAAAATTTATTTGCATTTGTGATTTATTTTCATGATTTACTTTTATGAACAATTTGGAAATAAGAAGGGCTTATTTTATGCAGTGGTAATTTTTACACTAAATTAGAAAAAGTATTTTCATAAAGATCCAATATTGTGTTATCCATCTGATAGCTCTTAGATATTTTCTTTTTTTTTCTTTTTTCTTTTTTGGAAGATTTATAAATTAAAGTTTAATTTGGTGGAATATTATTTCAAGTATGACTTTAAGTTGAAGTAGAGGTCTGTGAGATTTTGAAAATAGAGAATCCTTTTGTCGAAGAGAAATGTTCAAAATACGTTTATTATTTAGCAAGCTGCTTATAGAATGATCAAGAACTGTGGCTGGAAAATTTGAGGACTGCCAGCCTAAGTTAAATTGGCTGTGTTATCCAAGACTATGCAGTCTCCTCTGTCCTGGTTAGTACAGGGTCCTGGTAGCTACATCCTTGGCTGTTAGGTTGAAACATACGAAGATGAACAAATGTCAGCTAAGATGGTAGAACTTACGGACTTTAGAGTTAGACACTGGAACTTACCATAATTAAAAGACCATAAAACAATAGGAGTGACACAATTTTCACCTGTTGAATTAATCTCAATGCCTTAAAGCAGCAGTCCTCAACCTTTTTGGCACCAGGAACCAGTGCTCCTATGAGCATCTAATGCCTGATGATCTGAGGTGGCGCTGGGGTGGTGATGCTAGCGCTGGGGAACAGCTGCAAATACAGATGAAGCTTCCCTAGTTCTCCTGCTGCTCACCTCCTGCTGTGTGGCCAGGTTCCTAACAGGCCATCGACCTTTACCAGTCCTCACCCCCAGGGTTGGGTACCCCTGTCTTAAAGTTATTTTATTTGAGGACATGCAGTTTGCAAAGCCCATGCTTTAAAAATATACTGTGATTTTATCACCCCCAAAGCTGTCTTAAGCTGTATCTGAGAGGACTGATCCTGATTTATGTTTGTGGAATGAGATTTTCTTCTCAAGTGCTTGGGGGCTTTCTTTCCATGGTGCCCAGTGGATGCTTCAAAATGAAGCCTTCTTGTTTTTTAATCCTTTCCTTTTCTTAGAATTGCCTCTTGTAATTTCTTCCTTTTTACTGTTACCAAAAATCAGAAGGCAAGAGGAAAAAGAAAAAGCAGAAGGAATCTAGTTGGAAACTTGCAGCCCAGGTGTTTGAGAAAGACAACTACTATAATTGGTTGTTAAAAATGGCACTGCATTTCCCCCACAGATTGAAAATTGACCTTTCCTCTCAACATTTTCCTCTGGGGCTGGAGGAATTAACAAATTAATTGATTTTAATAAAATGACCATTTAAACATGTTCAAGTGCTAGCTTCAAAGAGAAGCAAAAGTGTTTTGAAACATCTCTCTCCTGAACCAAAATCTTGCATAATCTCTAACTGGTGCAGTGTGTGAGTGCTGGAGTTTAAATACCAAATCATTCAAAATTTGTTCTCAATATAAATTTTTCTCATCAAGAAATCTCACACATGATTTAGCATAAATTACAGCCTATTGTAATGAAATCCATAAGCGAAATACTCTCGATTGTGTTAAAGTGTTCTTAACTGGGGAAGTCTGAAAAAGATCGCTGGGTAGCCAAATGTAACTATTCGGGGAAAACAGAGATTTCTAAGGAAATTAACTTTATTCTCAGCCACTCTAGTGAGCTTTAGAACACCCAAGAATCCTTTAGTGGTTTTTGGAATATTGTAGCAATGTGAATGATGCAAGTTAGGAGAAAATAGTGTTGATTAATAGAAATAACCAGACTATGGATGTGAGCAGTCTTAAACTTCACCGATACCAACTTTTTTAAGGAAAAATTGGCAATACTTTGAGAAATTTTTTAAATGTGCCTATCCTTTGGCACATTTTTAGAAATAGAATCCCTAAATGAAATTTAGGATACATGCAAAGATTCACTTTATAATGATGTTCATTGTTAGGATTATTTATGATAGAAAAAATTGGAAGCAATTCAAATATCCAACAATAGGTGCTGGTTAAATAAATCATAGGATAAATTCCTACAATGCTATATCATTCGGCTTGAAATGTATTAAGTAAATGAAAAAAATTTTTTACAAAAGTATGTTGGCACAATTCATTTTTGTATTTTGCAATGAAAGCATATAAAAATCTAGAAAATATACTTTAAAGGGTAACTAATAATTTTTTTTTTTATGTCATGGGCTTAAAGGTGTTTCCTTTTTAGCTTTTTGCTTCATGATATTCTCTACTGTCTGTCTCTACAATAAACATGTGTCACTTGTATAATAAAATCACTGCTTGGCTAACACACTTCCACTTTGAAATAGCTCAGAGCCTCTCAGTCCACCTCAAAGAGTAAGCCACAGTGACGACCTCCCTGGGCATAACCGAACTCATTATTCTAGAATGTGAAACTGGATTCTCCTTAGAATATGAAGATTTTGCAGATGTGATATCTTAACACCTTCTCATTTGTGATATCTTAACAAGTCTTCTTACTATCTTTTAAAATATATCTTTCAAAACATTTCTTCTAAGTACTATATGACACATGTTAATATTTTAAATTAAAAAAAATTCGTAATAATATTATTAGAACATCTCTTGTGATAACTGTTTACATAATTAGGAATATCCAGGGCTCAGAATCACTTTCTCATATAGTAGATTTACTTTAGCATCTACTGCATGGATTTGAATCGCTTTGGTATGGATACTAAGGAGTGATCCTTAGAATTCTTTTCAGGGGATTGTAATTGAGAACCAAAATATTGTCAAAAGGAAGGTCAAGGGTATTCCAGTAAGGAAAAAGCTCCTCCATCTTCATTCCTGTGTTGGTAGCCCTTGTCCTTAAGTTCTGTGAATGGGCCAGCAGACTCTTCCTACCTCCATTCACATGGAGTCCAAGAGTCATGATCTGGGTCAAAGAGCAAACAGCTATGTATTTGGGGCTATAATGGAAAAAAAAGAAACAAAAACATATTACCCATCCTTCTGGTGTACCGTTTTTATAATTTTCCGAAGAGACTTATTCTCAACCATTGCTGTGCCTGATGCTCACATTGTACATCCAGGTTTCCTACTGCCATTGCATTGCAACACTTATCAACCTTAACCCCATCAAAACTATAAATATCCTTATTGCTGAATTCGCATTGACTTGTTGGCTAGGTCCTTAGAGGGGAGTAAACCTGGAATTAAGATGATTAAGGTCTGGAGCAACAATTTCCACCAAAATTGGGTTAAAGTACTTTGCTTTGGTGTTAATTAAATTGAAAATTCATTTGTTTGGCTTGGTTCTTTCAGACCATGGGTATGGTTCATGCTCAGTGAGTAAATCCCAGATTTTAATTTACTCAGAATTATGTAGATTTTGCCTTCAACAACTAACTCTTTTACTAATTTACTATTCAAATAAAACCTACTGATCTTAGGAGATTCCACAATAAGACTGAGATTCCCAAGGCACTATACAAATTTCCCATGACATCTCCTTATCAGCATGTTCAACCCTTCCAAATTCCTATTCTCTCACACAGGCCAAATTCCTCCATGATATATTACCTCGTAGAATCTTTATCATAGCACTCATGATATTATATGTTAAATGTTTTGTCTGTTTCACTTAGTAAACTTCAAGCTTCTTGAAGGTCAAGACTGTGACTTATTCATCTTTTCATATCCAAATCCTATATCTGCCATAAAATAGGCAATCAATGCATTAAATATATATGGAGTAAATGGGGACATAACTGTAAGAATTGGATATTCTCCTTGTGAAGAAAAGCCATAGGATGGAATGTCCATTTACTGTTATGAATAACCTTATATCTGGACCGGTAGTGATAAAAAGTAAGAAAGGAAAGCAATGATATTTTACAGTGCCTATTTAATGATATATAAGGCTGGAAGAAAAGCGGGATTTTTTTTATTATTATTATGTAAGTCAATTTGATAAAGTGGATATTTTACAACTCTTCTGGGGCATTTTTATGCATATGCGGTTACTGCTCAATCTTGTCAGATAAAGTTTTTTCAATAAAACTGCAGCCAACTTCTGCAAAGAGCTGATATCATTCTGCCACTCAGAAATCTTACACTGTATCAGCCAGCACACCCAAGCTTGTCTGGAGCAATGAGCAGTCAGTACAGCAGCAGATTTCATTACAAAACCACAGTATAATTGAATAAGCTTTTACTTTCTTAAGCACTAGATAAAACACTGTTTGAATGTATCATTATTAAAAAAAAAAGTCTTTCTGTGTTTCTCTCCTCTTCTACCCATATTTATTTATTTCTACAACCTAAGGAGCTCTAGTCATCACACATAATTTAGAGGGAAATGTCTTGTAATGACAAAATCAAGGAACTCCTAGAAGTAGCCTTAAGTTCATATGGAAAAACATATTGTATTAAAATTCTGTCTTTAGCTCTAGGACTTGGAGAGTATAAGCTAGACACTTCCCCATTTTTAGAGGCCAGTGCAATAGCAAAAATATGACAACCATAAATTAAGGATCATACAAAGCACCGGATTCCTGGTGCTGGAGATAGAAAGAGGAAGGAGCTGAAATGTGTTGTATTTAAGGGCTCACAGTCTAGTAGGGAAAACAAACGATATGACAAATTATGAAAATACCGATGGGGAATTTGAGATCCTAGAGGAGAGACATATAATTTTTCCACATCTTCTTTTGCAGTTACATTTGTTTGGGGGATTTTATCACCTATAACCGAGAGCCTTGGCTAGTAGTATAGTCTCTTGATCCTACTAATACTGGATTCCCTGTTCTCCTGTTTTGAAACTGGTCACTTGGCTCACCTTGTTATACATTCCTGGGTTTTTCATTCCAGGTCTCTTCTCTGTCTCTTCCAAACCACACAACCCAGTGACAGAATTTTGTTGTGAAGTTGCTAAATGTAGCTGTTGGACTGGGACTTAGGTCTATTGTTTTAAAAGGTCAGCAGATTTATTGTGGTGTCATAGATTCCAAGGGGACACCTAGCCCTCTATGGTTGTCACTTTAAGGGGCAGTTAGAGTAGATTAGGTCCAGTGGAATGGAAATTTAATAAAGTGAGTATTTTATATTTATTTAAGAGCATCCTTAGCCCCTTCTGGGCACTGTGCTAGGGGCTGGAAATGTTTGAATGCTCTCATGTAATTGATAGTCAAACAAGGGAGGCTGACATGAAACCACATAGGTACACTGCACTGTCATGGAAACTAAATAGAGGCTGTGGGGATGTGGATGTAGGTGCAGAGAGACACCTGGAGAATTGAAGAAACAAAAGAGGTGACATTTCAGTTGGGTCTTAAAAGATTGATACTTCATCGAGGAATATGGAACAGCCTGTTCAAAGTCATTGGCATGGGAAAGAATGCAGTGTGACTGGGGAATGATTTTAGTGTAGCTGTGGGAGGAGGAAAGAGGGTTCAAGGGATTGAACAAGTTCTGCTTGAGATGTTAGTGGATTATTCTCTTCCTAACTGTGCATTTCCTGTTGTGTTTCTCTTCTTAGAGGAGAATCTCCACTTCTTCTTTCTGCCAGATGCCAGATTTTTAATAACTCACTATTCTCAAAATTTTACTTTAAATATGTATTCGGGAAAAAATGTTTCATTTTTTACCCTGACTGTGGAAGCTAAATTTATTAGGTGATATCCAACTGCTCTGAAAGAATTAATGTAATTTTTTTTAAGTGAGACTTATTTTACTCAGTTAAAGCATGTGGTGCATCCAATTCATACAAAATGAAGGCCTGCAGCCTTAACTGCTCTAGTAATGTATTTCACACCTGTACAATGGTTCCAACAGCTTATAGTCAAAAAGGAGCATCTTTGTGCTCTTAAAGTGAAATACTTACATGATGAATAAGAAGATTCTTACTATAGCATTTACAATTTTTCAAGATTAAAAAAATGAACAAATTTTAGCAAGATGAACTAAACTAGTGATTCTCAAGCCAGATGTACATCAGAACAGCATATGGAACTTGTTATAAATAAAGTGTGTGGGAGGGGGCAGATCTGGAAGTCAAAACCTGAAAAAAAATTCCACAGATGACTTTGGTGCCAAGTTTATAAATTCCACGATCCAATGACCTCTTATGGATATGTATGTCTAGTCATAAGACTGTTAAGTGATCTACTCTTTCTCTTTTTAAAGGTTTTTTTTTTCCCTCAATAAATTTTGTCAAAAATTAAAATTTACTTTCCTTTTGGTGGTGAAGTCTACAATATTGTTTTCTTGTTCTCTATTTTCAAGCTTTCTGTGTAATTGTTCTGCCAAATAAGAAGTCTAGCTAACTCAAAGTGACCATTGGAGAGAAGAGGAGAGGAGAGGGGAGGGAAGAGAGGAGAGGAGAGGAGAGAGAGGTATCTGAGCTCCATTTGGTCCAGTCCCCAAATTTTGAGTCTTCTAGTCCAGGTACCATGTGAGTAAAGAAGCCCATGGAGATGACCCCAGCCTTAATCATTGTCTGCTTGCAACTGTATGAGAGAGCCTAAGTGTGAATCACCTAACTGAGCCTAGTCAACCCTCAAAAACTGGAGAAAATAATAATAATAATAAATAATAAATTATTGTTTTATGCCATCATTTTTGTGTTAACAGATAACTAGAAGAGAGCTGAACATTTAAGTATTATTCTAAGGATCTCTTAGATACATAACTCGTTTACTGCTCACAGCTCTATTATTCCTCCCATTTTACAAACTGCGCAGCTGACATGCCAAGAAGTTAAATGCATCAGGTGGCTTCTTTTCTAGGTAACAAATAACTCCCGAATCTAGAATAAAATAATGATTCTGCTGATCTGGCCCTGGCCCAACTAATCTTAGCTGGCTTTACTCATGCATCTGTCATTAGCTGTTGGCACACTAGAGGTCAGGGAGTCTACAGTGGCCTCACTCACATTTCTGGCCATGGACACATTGTTATCTGGTGACACTAGGGTGACTGAGCCATGTGATCTCTCATTATCTAGCAGGCTAGTCTGGCTTGTTCGCACGGTGGTGGCACCATTCCAGAAGGAGTGAAGCATTTGAGGACTCCTGAAGCCTAACTTTGGGACTGGCACAATGTCATTTCTGCCATATTTTGTTCATTAGAGTAGGTCACAAGGCCAGCCCAGAGTCAAGGGGTGAGGAAAATAGAATCTACCCCTTGATGGCAAATTGTATCACAGGAGTGAGACTACAAGGAAGAGATTCTTGGGGCCATTCTACAACACAATAGACCATATTACATAACTTGCTCATTGTTACACAGTTTGTAAGTGACAGGGGTAGAATCTGAACCCAGGAAGCAGGGCTCCAGAGGACATATCCTTCACTACTAAACTACAGTGCCTCTGACTGTATAATAGCTATTATCACCTCTCAGTGAAAACCACCTTAAAAGAGTGCTGGCTCCCATATCACATCAGGAGTTCTAGGCTTTCACAGTATGTTAGAGCAGATAGTTTGAATCTTTGCTTAACTACTTACTAGCTCTTTATTCTTGAGTAAATTATTCAAACTCCTTGAATCTCAATTTTTTCATATGGAAAATGATACTTTTGTAAGAATGAAATAAGATAATAAGGTAAGTCAGTTTTGCTATAATACAACATATGCATCCCTAAAAATCACCGTGCTATGCAGAATTACACAATAAAAACCACAGGCTTATGGAAAAGTGAAATTAGAGGCATGACACCAAAACATTAGCAACATACATTTAAAAAAGAATAGAACCCTAATGAAAACAGTAGTACAATTTTACATGATAAGTGGTTAAGAAATACATAAATAAAGCAATAAATATGCTTATGGGATAGGGTGTCAGAAGGATTGTAGCTTGTAAGTTATTGTGGAGCGGTGGATGAGGAGTTATCTGAAATTGGATGAAAAATTGTGACACTAGATATAGATGAGTTGACTCATAACAGATAGGGACCTGAGGCAGGTGGCAGGTATTTAAAGTATGTGGTTGTATGTACTTTGTGTATTCCTAAGCAGTTTGTTTTAGCTGAGTGAGGTTTTTTCCTTTTCACCTAGTGCTTCGTACAGACAAAATTGTGTGTAAGCACATGAAATTCACATTATGTTCAAATTGTTCCCTAATATATCAACACATTTGTTCCAAAACAAGAATTTAAACAGAATTGACTAGAGTTGTTAGCATAGCACTTATTACCACTCAAGAAATATTAGCTTGTTACTATTAATAATGAGGTATGTTGAATGCAAAAAAAGACATATTCTAGTCAACTGTATTAATGTATGTAAAGAGAGAATGTGTGGGTATCTGACAAGGAATCTAGAAAAAGCAAGGCCAGTAAGCAAGAATTGTCGATGCATTTCCTGCACTGGCCAGAGAATCCAAGAGTCCTGTATTCCCGGCAGGTAAATTTTAATTTGGAGATAGATGTGTCAGGCCTAATGACACCAATTATTAAGGTCATCCAACTTTCTTCTCTTGCTCCAAATATGTGCTCACTGAGCAAACTTCTGATTATGATTTACCTCCTTATGTCGTTAGGAGGCTGCATTCTCCTGCTGACATAAACATTTGGAACGGCTTGGCAGTTACATTTCTCAGTGTAAATTGCTAAACTGGCACTCTGCTTTGTGGCACTCAGTCTCTCGTGAATTCCCAGGGATTAATCAACTACGAGCACACTGACATATTCCATTTTCTGAATCTGCAAAGCTGAGGAGCAGGTGCTGGGATGCCATGACCCTGAGAAGTGACTGCTCCCTGCCAGGCCTGACAGCTGCATCCCTAGGTGACACATTTAACCATCCTCCAACCACAAGAGTGCCCGCACGTAATTGCATCATCTGGACACACGTGCATATGAGCAGATACAAGGTAGGCCCTTTCTAAGGTTCCTATTTTTTTAAAAAATGTGTGTCACTCTTCTGGAATTAGGATCAGTTTCTTCGTTCACTAGTACTTAGTTTCAAAAGCTAGGATCTCAACTTCAAGACATAACATCTTCACTTATAACACTGGATTTTGGATAGCTGGCTTTGAATGAATATGCACTGGCAAATATTCATTTTTTCTCTTCAGGAGGTAAATTACCTTAGAAAGAAAAGAATATGACATTCAGCTGTCTACTCTACTCCCTATTCACCCTGAACCAAACCTGAACTAACAAAAGCACTCATGATTAGTGTCACCAAAGACAGAACTTTGAGAGAAATACACTCTTTTCTTATTTTGCTTTATTGTAATACTGTCAGACATCTAACTCCATGATTGGGTCTGAATTTTGAAGATGTCAGGTTTGCAATCTTTTCTCTTATCAATTGAGAAAATTTTAGGCTTTAGCTATGAATGAGCATGTACTGGTACAAACAAATCAGAGATGTTTGCAGACATTTATTGTAGTGTAAAGGCAAAAATAATTGGTCAATTAGTAAATTGGAACCATGACCATTATCTGAAAATTTTCAAAACTTGCAAAGTTCAATATCTGTCTTCCCATAAGAATACCTTAATATTTAGGCTAATTTAATCGTAGTTTGCATATTTCTAGAATAAAACACCAATTCTCTATGGTTGCATGTATTTTCATTGTCTTTAAGTATTCACTCTATAACAATTATTTGTTCAATAAAAATTTATTAAATACATTAATTGAATTCCAGGCACCATATTAAGTGCTAAGGATATAACAACTATATGATCCTTAGTCTCTAAGTACGGTTGAGGCAAAATACAAATAAATAAACTTATTATACCAATTCATTTATTCATTCATTCAACAAATCTTTTTTGAGCACCTAAGTGTCAGGAGGTATACTAGACATGGGGAATGTAACAATGAATCTGAGAGACAAGCTCCCTGCTTTGGAAAGTTTGCATTGTAGGAAACGGTCAATGAATAAGTAGATAAATAAACAAGATAATTTCAGATGGCCATGAAGGGTATGAAAAAAAAAAAAAAGCAGGGTGAATTGATACAGAATGAGGAGGGAGAGTAATACATTAGCTGGGATTATTAGAGACAATTTCTCTGAGTAGGTGACATCTATGCTGAGATCTGAATATTAGGAAGGGGCCATTTGGGAGGATCTGTAGGAGTTTTCCATGCAAGGAGCAGCAATTCCAAAAGTCCTGAGAGAATAAGTTTGGCGTTGGGAGGCACTGTAAGCAAGCTGGTTTGGCTGGAGCAGGACTGCAGGATACCCGGTCAAAGGTGTGGGCAGAGACCTGACGACCATGGTAAAGCATTGGAAATTTATCCTAAATATGATAGGACCTGCTAGAGTCGGGGTGAGGATGGGGTTGTTGAACACTGAAATAGCCTGACTCATGTTTTTAAAAGATTTCTCTGGCAGCTTGTGCAGAGGTTAGATGGAAATGGGTGAACAAGGTGGCTTTTGTTATAATTCACAGGGAGGTGGTGATGGTGAGCACAATCTCAGCTATGATTAGGATTACAATGTAATTGGTGTTCTTAAAGTTGTATATAAAAAAAGCCACAAGAGCACAGATGTGTGTGAGATCAATTCTGCTTTGAAAGGTTGGGAGGTTATCAAGAGGAACATGCGGACTCTGCATGTGAGACTAGAGCAGAGTTGGACAAACTTCTGCAAGGAACCAAAGGTAAACATTTTAGATTTTGAGAGATACGTGGTTACCTGTTGCAACTATTCAGCTCTGTTGTTATAGCTCAAAAGCAGCCATAGACAATGTATCAATAAATGGGTGTGGCCCTGTTCCAATAAAACTTTATTTTCTAAAACAGGCAGCCAGATATTGGCCTGTGGGCTGTGGTTTGGCGATGCTTTGTGTAGAAATTACCGTCTCCAGCACTGCTGAGTTTCTTATTTTTCTGCCTGTGTATTATGCCATTTATCTTCATCTTCACTGTTTTGGCTTTGTTTATATTAACTTTAAGAACCCAGATATTTCTGCTACATTATTTAAATAATTTACAGTATCATCAACTATGATGTCCCTCAAAAAAATCTGCTCAAAGGATTAGTCTGACGGCCTATGATAGATATGGTCTGAAACTTGCCCAAGACTCACACCAACTTCTTGATGAAAAACCTACAGTAGTCTTAATTTCTTATTCACCTCTCTGACTTCTGAGTTGATTTTCTGCCACAGAAAGTGATTGATTACAAAGATATTGAAGTCATATTTTATTAGTCATTGTCTTCGGCTCTTATATTCAATTAAATAGCAAGTTTTATTGACTCCTCCTCATAATTTTCTGTCCATCTATTACCTTCCACATAAGTAAGGATCCAACTAGAAAACGAAATACTGTAAGTAGTTAAAATTAAACAGAGTGAATTGATATCACTAGTGCTGAAGCTAAAAGGCTAAATAGGGAGCAGTGAGATCATTCAGAGATTAGCAATAGTAAGAAGCTGCTACAGTCTGAGGCAGAGGTGGGGTGAGGACAGAGGAAGGAGTTGGGCTTACTGTGGCCCAGGGACTAGAGTTCATCGGCCAGATTCAGCCAGAAGCCAGCTGACACGAGAACCTGTGAAACAAAGTGAGGCAGAGCAGAGCAGAGGGAGGGCAAGGAGAGGATCTGAAGGAACCAGACCCAAGGCCTGCTCCTGACCACTCTTCAGAAACAGCAAACAGCACCCTGGTTCAGGTACTTATTGTTCTACACCTGACTGTGATAGCACCTTACTAAGTGCCCAGTTTCCCAAGCTGATTCATTCTTCAAGTCGTACTCTTCCAAGTGATTTAGTCAAATTGCCAATTTTTATGGTTAAAGAACTCAAGTCCCACCTCTTTCCTGAAATTTGTTCGCTCACTGCAAAAATCCGTAGTAGATTCTAATTCTTTTGAAATCCAGTACCAAGCATTGATTCTAATGAGTCCTGGATACTTAATCATATATATATTTTTATATCAGTTCTAAACATTTCTCCAAAATAGACTGTGGGTTTCTCAAGTGCAGTGACCACACCTTCTATTTCTCTGTGATATCAATGGTACCTACAACATGGATGGGAATAAGTAGATGTCAAACAAATACTCACTGAATGATTAGATTTTAAAGTGATAGAATCTTAAAGGCAAACAGAAAACCTCATTTAACTAATTTACAATCTCTCGTGTAGTCACAAGGAGACTCTCAAAAAGTCAAAGAGAAATTGGGAAATTTTTGCAGAGAGATCAAAGTAAGGAGGGGACTTGAAATCCTTTCTTAGAAGGAATTCTGAGTGAAAAATACACACACACACACGTGCATGCACACACACACACACACACACACACACACACACACCCAGGTGAACAGAAAGCCTCAGAGCCTGGGATCAGAAAATGCTCAGGTTACAGATACAGAGTGAAATGTGTTCATCATACACAGAACAACAAACACATGCAGTATTTGGTCTTATGGGTAAATTTCAAATGTGCTTAGATGGTTACTAGCGAAATCTCCTGTGCCCCACTGAGGAACCCACTACAAAGATGAGCTGTTTGTCAGAAGCAAGCCTGTCTCAGAGTCAGCTTCCCTAGACCATCTGTGATGTGAGCTGTTTGGAGGAAGAGTTTGGAATTTGTCCAACCAAGCACCAGGGAGAAACTGCCTCGGAGACTGAAGTGATCGAAGCTTCCTTCTCATCCACAGCTGACTGTACAGCCACAGCCAAGCTCACCCTGGATGGTTTGGGATGTCCGCCTTTGGTGATTCAGCTTCTCCACAAATCAGCAGCAGCTTCAGTATTCCCAGTTTGTAACTGTGTAAACATTTTCCTGACACATCTTGGATAAGTAAAAGGGCAATGTGACGTGCTACACAGGCATTTTCATTCCATGGTATCCATCAACAGTCTTTCCACAGCCCATGTGGATGCCCCTTGTAGTTGTACCAGAAACAAGTTCTCGCTGGTCTTTTTCCAGTGTTGATGTCCTTTAAAACCAGTATCTGGCCCTCCAATTCCTGTGGTGATAGCATGAAAGATAGAACAGTATCAGTAAGATCTCCAAGGCTCTGCTGAGGGAACTCCCTCTGAAAGAGGTACCTTGCAAGGAACAAAGTCATGTTTCTCCTTCACAGGCACAGAGAATAAGAGTGTGGGGATCTGGAAGAGGTCATCAGCGACTCCAGGTGACACTGGTAACATGACAAAAACAGTTTGGTTTATATGCTGAGACATCATTGCCTCTGTCAACCTGCAGACCTGGGGACTTCTAAAGGGAAAGTGACTGTATCTAGGACCTTCAACTTCTGGGACTTAGGAAACATTTGGATTATATGTATAACGACTTTGGAGAATTCTCAGACATGTTTGGGGAAGGTTCAGGGGAAGCTTCTTCTCTGGGTAAGAGTATTTCCAAGTAAAGAGCAATGGGGAATCTTCAGAGCAGTTGCATGAGATTAATGTAGCTACAGTTGCCTTCTCAGTTGGCTAGTGATGCCTAGAACACCTGGGTTCCATGAATAGTTTCTGATAGTGAGAAAGGACTCAAAACTGAATTGTCTCTGGTGAAAGTGAGTTCTTGAGTGATTCAAGCCCGGTCATACCTAGTAAAGCAAGGATTATTGAGAAGATTTGAGTTTTGTTTTCTAAATGAATTATATGACTCTCAAAGGCCCTTCTAATCACTAAAGTCAAAGGTAAGGATTTCAGTAGAGTATCCTTATTCAGAAGCCCACTCGCCTTCCCAAATTATATGTCCCTTGGACTTCTTTACCGTATTGTTTAAGGCTGCACATTTTTTTTATCAAGCCAGCCATAAATTCTTATTTTCTTCATCAAGAATGGGGGAGAACACAAGGACAGAGTGGAAACAGAAAAGAAGCATAAGAGGAAGATTTGGATAAACAAATCTGTAGGTTTCTATACCTAAATAGGAAGTTAGTTACACATTTGCTTTTATTTATTATTATTATTTTTTAAGTTTATTGGGGTAGCATTGGTTAATACAATTACATAATTTTCAGGTGTACATTATAATATGACATTTATATATTTTATTGTGTGTTTACCACCCAAAGTCCAGTTTCCTTCAGCTACCATATATTTGATCCCCTTTACCCACTTCACCCTCCTCCTACCCCCCTATATTTGATCCCCTTTGCCCTGTATACCTACCTCTTCTCCCCTATCCTCTACTTTCTGGTAACCACTAATTCATAGTCCATGTCCATGAGTCTCTGTTTGTTTGTCCTGTTTGTTTGTTGCTTTTAGGTTTATATCCCACATAAAGTGATGTCATGTGATTTTCAACTTTTTCTGTCTGGCTTATTTCGCTTAGCATGATTATCTCAAGGTCCATTCATATTGTTGCAAATGACAGTATTTCATCTCTTCTTATGGCTGAGTAATATACCATTGTATATATGTACCACAGCTTCTTTAGCCAATCCTCTATCATAGGACATTTCAGTTGCTTCCATGTCCTGGCTACTGTGAATAATGCTGCTATGAACATCGGTGTGCAAATATCTTTTCAGATATGGGTTTTCAAGACTTTGGGGTAAATACCCAGTAGAGGGATTGCTGGATCATATGGTAGACCAATTCTTAGTGTTTTGAGGAAACTCCATACTATTTTCCATAGTGGCTATACCAGTTTGCAGTCCCACCAACAATATATGGGGGTTCCTTTTTCTCCACATCCTCTCCAGCATTTGTTCTTACTTGTCCTGTTGATTATAGCTATTCTAACAGAGGTGAGATGGTATCTCATTGTGGGTTTGATTTGCATTTCCCTAATAGCTAGCGATGTTGAGCATCTTTTCATATATTTGTTGGCCATTTGTATGTCCTCTAGGGAGAAGTGTCTGTTCAGGCCCTCTGCCCATTTCTTGATTGTTTTTTGGGGGCGTTTTATTGTTGTTATTGAGTCGTATGAGTTCTTTGTATATTTTGGATATTAGGCTCTTATCGGAGGCATTGCTTGCAAATATATTTTCCCATTGAAATGATTGTCTCTTTATCTTGTTGACGATTTCTTTTGCAGAGCAGAAGCTTTTTAGTTTGATGTTGTCCTATTCATTTATTTTTGCTTTTACTTCCCTTGCTTTTGAGGTCAAATTCATACAAATCTGATGATTTTTTGTTCTATTTCTTTAAAAAATGCCGATGGGATTTTGATGGGGATTGCATTAAATCTGTATAATGCTTTAGGTAATATGGTCATTTTAACTATGTTGATTCTTCCAATCCAAGTACACGGAATATCTTTCCATTTCTTTGTATATTCTTCAACTTCTTTTAATAAAGTCTTGTAGTTTTCATTATATAGGTCCTTCACTTGTTTCATTAAATTTATGCCTAGGTATTTTATTGTTTTTGGTGCAATTGCAAAAGGAATTATTTTTTTCTACTTCTTTTTCTGACACTTCGTTATTAGAGTATAGGAACGCTATGGATTTTTGAACATTGATTTTGTAGCCAGAGACTTTACTGCATTTGCTTATTGTTTCTAGTAGTGTTCTTGTGGAGTCTTTAGGGTTTTCTATATAGAAAATCATGTCATCTGCAAATAGTGACAGTATGACTTCTTCATTTCCTATTTGGATGCCTTTTATATCTTTCTCTTCTCTGATTGCACTCGCTAGGACCTCCAATGTTATATTGAATAACAGTGGCGATAGTGGACAGCCTTGCCTTGTTCCTGATCTTAGAGGGAAGATTTTTAGTTTTTCATCACTAAGTATAATGTCGGCTGAGGGTTTGTCATATATGGCCTTTATTATATTAAGATTCTTTTCTTCTATACCAATTTTTTTAAGTGTTTTGATCATAAATGAATGCTGTATCTTGTTGAAGGCTTTTTCTGCACCTATTGATATGGTCATATGATTCTTATTTTTTAATTTGTTCATATGGTTTATCACATTAACCAATTTGTGTATGTTGAACCATCCCTGTGCCCCTGTGATGAAGCCCGCTTGATCGTGGTGTATAATCTTTTTAAGATGTTGCTGTATTCAGTTTGCTAGTATCTTATTTAGGATTTTCGCATCTGTGTTCATGAGAGATATTGGTCTGTAGTTTTCTTTTTTTTGTGTTATCCTTACCAGGTTTTGGTATCAGAGTAATATTGGCCTTGTAAAATGAGTTGGGAAGTATTGCCTCCTCTTCATTTTTTTGGAAGAGTTTGAGGAGAATAGGCATTAAATCTTCTTTGAATGTTTGATAGAATTCACTGGTGAAATGATCTGGTCCTGGACTTTTATTTTTTGGTAGGTTTTTGATGATTGTTTCAATTTCCATACTGTTGATCAGTCTAATTAGATTTTCCAGTTCTTCTTGATTTAGTCTAGGAAGGTTGTATTTTTCTAAGTACTGGTCCATTTCTTCTAGGTTATTAAATTTGGTATTATCTACTTTTTCATAGTATTTTTGCATGATCCTTTGCATTT